>NC_085141.1:140116108-140232091 GCF_024139115.2 Armigeres subalbatus
GCCTTAACGGTTCATTTCAAAAATACTTAAATTTTTACATTATCGAAAGATAGGTTGAAACAATGCTTGGAAAAATATGCTTTTTCTTTAAATTGCCCGCCTTAATCACCCTTCTGTACTGGACTATTCCTAAAAAACTCTGATTCATATTCATTAGGGTGGTGCCAACGAAAAATCAGGGATTTTTTAAAAACCGACTTTGTTCAATCGTGTTATTAGCCCTTAATGTAACTGAAAATTTTGAACTCAATCTGACAAGTTTTAGGAGTGTCTCTAATCATTTGGAGTTTTGACATTGTTACCAATGTTTGCTAAGATTTGAGCTTTCATCGGTTAGGCTCAAATTTTGCATAGGGTCCTATTGTTAGGTTATGAAACTTGTAAGCAATGTCTGTTTGTAGAATTCAAAAAAGTCATTTTCATTAGCACTCTTATATTCATTGGCAGTACTGTATGTGCAGTGTAATTGTCTACATTCGAAAATGAAATGAGTTTGTTATCATATCAGTAGCATTTTTAATTTTAATTTTAGTATATGGAAACACAGTTAGCAGGAAGATACTTGCGTCAATTGATAAAGAGAAGTAAAACGTGAACTGCGGCGATGACCCACTTTCGGAAAACCAAATCCGGTCACTGCCCCGTAAACAACAAAACCATTTTTATGCGCATTTATTTAGATTTTAGTCCCGTCGTCCGTCGAAGCCGCACGCAAACATCCATTCGTAATTGTTTCTCTTGCTCTCGAATTTACCTTTCCTGCGTTTACACCAGCAGTGTCGTTCATTCGTATCCTATCGCTGCTGATTCTACCACTCACTCTCGCCTAGGGTCAATGGCACTTAAGTATACTTTCGTTTTCATTTATCACTGCTGTAATAGTACCCACCCAAGTCATTCATGCATCCAACCAACCATCCATCCATCCACTCCCCATCCACGCGCGCTAGAATTCCGTTCGTCAATCAAGTGACAGACGAAAAAACCATGTGATGTGTGACAATTGCGTTTCGCCGCTTGATATGAGCACTGCACACTACCTCTGCCTGCTCTCTTGCCGTGGCAGAACTCTTAAAACAACTAAACTCAATACAATCAACCGTCATCCGCGACTGGCTACCGTGTACCGTCGATTCGGGGCGGCTGAGGCTGCTGGCTGGGAGCTGTAATGGGGAACGCGCGCAAAAAAAATCACTCAAAATAAAACAGCATTTTCCCCTTCTCATCGGCTGACCACCGGCGAACGAATGCCGGCGCACACCGTCGTCCGAACGAACGACAATCCGACCTAGTGCGACCGTTTGCTTATCACCACCGCCGCACATACATAGCGAATAGGACCTAATACGATTGCTACTAGGCAGCTTAAAGCCGCACATCCACGCACTAAGCTCAAAGCTGCCTCTATTCGAACGGGGAGAATGGTCTCCTATTTTGTGACGATGCAAAATCCATTCAGGCGTGCTAAACTTGATCCACCGAAAACCTAACTCATGTCGCAAGTCGGCGCTGGGGAATCCAGTCAGTTGGAGCGGCTGAGGAGCCGGCTTCCAATGAAGCGAAAAAAGTCGAGCAAATACCGAGATGGGGATGATGGGGTTGATGGCGGCAGTGTATGGTGCGCCGCTGAGGAAGGGGGGGGGATTGATGTTCAAAATGCTTCACGTGAGTGAAATGTCTGACGAATGAAATAAGCTTGCCGCTTCTTTATTCATCCCTGTGGTATAGGAGACAACGACAAATTCGACCTATATTAAATAAGTGAAATTTGTTAATATTCAGTTCAATTGAACGCAGAAAGGGCCATTTGGCGAAAATGTTATTTGACTAAAATGGACAAACCGCCGGAAATGTCGTTCGGCCAAACTTGTTGTGTCGCCGTAAAATTCGTTTGGTCGAATAGGTCATAGGGCCGAAGTTGGCTTTTGCCCGGATACCCGCAGTTGTAATAACAGAATACCTGCGTCGATGCAAAAGCATTCCGAACGTATTGGTTGAACGGAGGAGCAAGAACTTCGATCAGGTTCTGGTGAGCTTATCAGTAACCTACAATTATTGATTGGTTGTCCAGCTGATTCTGCAGAAAGGACGTCCAGGTAAGATTGAACGCTATCAAGATGTCCAATAGGGTTTTTAGTACCGTCCCTTTTTGGCGAGTCCCGGTACTACGGTACTGAACCCCTCAGTACCGGGAGTACCGGGAAAATACCGGTACTGGAAGATTTTTTTTTCGAAAATCATTAAAATCAATAAAAAGTCAGGATTTAATGGTAACCATTCGTGTTAGCCTCATGATATACGAATGCAAAAATGGTAACTTGACTTAGAAACCTCGTAGTTAATAACTGTGGAAGTGCTTAATGAACACTAAGCTGCGAGGCGTTGCTTTGTATGCATTCAACACTTGTCTTGGGGCTTGTCCTTATCCTTGAAATATGCTTTCAAAACGCACAGCATATTCAATGTTTCGTCAGACATACGGGATCGTATTTTAGTAGCGAAGCTTCCAGAAATAGAGAAAGCCCTTTCTGAGTCTACAGAAGTAGGGCGAACTGTTGCTAGTGAATCATGAAGCATTGACAAGTATTTTCCTTTAAGCTTTTTCTGAGTCGTTGTAAGTTAACTCTTGTCTTACAATCTTTACGAATCCTGCTGCAGTAATCGAACTTACAGGAACACTCTTGCCTCAAGCGGGGACGATTTGGAAAAATACTGATGAAGTGTGACGATTTTTTTTTTGGGATGTGACGATGTCGTTGGGGTTTGATTGTTTTGAGGTACGTCATCGGAGCCTGACATTTGTCCTAATTGATTGTCGCTGTCGTCACTGGCGAAACATCTTTTGCTGGCAAGGATAGGGCACTAAATGTCAACGAAGGAAAAATGAGTACGTTTTGACAGATAGGTAGCCAACATGTTTGGGGACGATAACAAAGGGAACCGCAGCGACAATCGTCAACTATAGTTTATTAACTCCATTGTCAGGTGATTGAAATTTTAGTAAAAAAAATAATATCTTTCTTACTAGCTACTGTTTAGTTTTAACCAAAACTTTTTCCTTAGTACCGAAAATACCGGTACTTTCATTAAGCCAGTACCGGTATTTCGGTACCGAAAATTGGTCGGTACTCCCGGGAATTCCGGTACCGGTACTCCCGGTACTAAAACCCTACTATCCACTTTTTACAGTGAGCATTTAGAAAAGAAAAGTGAGTAGTTAGACGGCTAAAATGAGAAGCACGAAGTGAGTAGTGAGACGCCTTACTTCTCACTTCGCATTATTCATTGTTTACAGCGAGAAGTGAGAAGTGAGGCGTCTGGCCGAAAAGGTCATTTGGCCGCATAGCTCATTTGGTCGAATAAGTCATGGCCGAAAAGGTCATTTGGCAGTATAGGACATTTGGTCGAATAGGACATTTGTCCGAATAGGTCATTTGGTAGAATAGAAAATTTGGCCAATTACGACATATGGTTGAATACGACATTTGGCGGAATACGACATTTGGTCGAATGCGACATTTGGCCGATTACGACATTTGTCCGAATAGGACAATTAGCCGAACAGGACATTTGGCGGAACAGATCATTCGGATGAATAGATCATTTGACCGAACGGCTTGGGATATTTTGTCGAATGACGTTTTGTCGAATAACATATAGTCAAAAAAACAGTTGGTCGAAGGGACATTTAGTCTAATGGAAATTTAGTCAAATGAACATTTAGTCGAAAAGACTTTGTGAGGAAGTTCAATCAGCAGCGGAAGAAATGAATACGAAAGCCAATGAGGATTTTTCACCTTAGCTAACAGAAATTTCTGGAGACCCTGAAGGATTATAGAATAATTGAAAACCTACAAAAAAAAAACCCATCTCGTACATTTGTATATTGGAGCAATAATTATGTCACTTTTAGAAAAACCGCAATAAATCATTTATTTTTCATTGATATTGACTGAAGTTCTTTTCTTTCAAAAAGCCATTCGACGGAGCTTTAGTCTAATACCATGATTATTTATTCAAAATCCACTTTTAACCAAACGTCATTCGACCAAACGTAAGAAGATTCTTCATTCTAAAATCTGATTTAGACTAAATGTCCATTTCACCAAATGTCCATTCGACGTAGTGTTCTTTCGACCAAATGTTCTGCGTCTCTATTGGATTAAAAATTCATTCTTGACGGAATGTCTTTTCGACCAAATGTCCATTCGACGTAATGTCCTTTCGATCAAATTTCATTCGACTAAATGGTATAGATTCGACCTAACATGTCATTTGGCCGAACATGTCATTAGACCGAGCAGGGCATTTGGCCGAACAGGTTGTTTGGCCGAATGGGTCATTCGGCCGAATTGGTCATTGGGCCAAACCGGTCATTGAACCAAACCGATCATTGGGCCAAACCAGTCATTTGGCCGAAAAGGTCATTTGAAAAGTGAGGAATGAGGTGTAAAAAGTGAGACGTCTTACTTCTCACTACTTATTTCCCACTTCTCATTGTGAAAAGTGAGTAAGCGAGAAGCGCGAAGTGAGTAGCGAGACGTCTCACTTCTCGCTTCACACTTCTTACTTTTTTTATAGTGAGCTGCAGTCGCGCTGCAGCAAGGTACCCGGCAGAACGTGGAACGTTATAGACGGAAGCGGAGACAGCAGACCCGCCTTTTTCAGGAGAAGAAATGCCGCCAGAAAGAAGCGGAGTGCGAAGAGCTGGAACAGCTGTGCCGTTCTCAAGAAACACACAGGTTCTATCAGAAGTTTAACGCATCCCGCAAAGGCTTCGTGCCGCGAGCCGAAATGTGCAGGGATATGGATAGGAGCATCTTGACGGACTAACGTGCGATGGTCGAAAGGTGGAAGCAGCACTACGAGGAACATTTAAAAGGCGCTGAGAGTACAGGCAGTGGAAGTCAAGGTAGCGGAGGAACTGATAGTCAGAATCTGGAAAACTGAACAGCTACCGGAGGAGTGGAAGGAAGAGGTTATATGCCCCATCTACAAGAAAGGCGACAACCTGGGGTGTGAGAACTTTCGAGCGATCACCATCCTTAATCCCGCCTACAAAGTGATATCCCAGATCATATTCCGACGGCTGTCACCATTAGTGAATGAGTTCTTGGGCAGTTATAAAGCCGGCGACGTTGACGGCCGCTCGACAACGGACCAGATCTTTACTGTACGGCAAATCCTTCAAAATGCCGTGAATACCAGGTCCCAACGCACCATCTGTTCGTTGATTTCAAGGCAGCATACGACAGTATAGACCGCGTAGAGCTGTGGAAAATTATGGACGAGCTTCCCTGGGAAGTTTATCAAACTGATCAAACCAGCGGTGTATGGTGTGCAAAACTGTGTGAAGATTTCGGGCGAACACTCCAGTTCGTTCGAATCGCGCCGGGGACTAAGACAAGGTGATGGACTTTCGTGCCGTGGGCGTAACAACCGAGGTACGATTTTCAACAGATCCAGTCAATTTATTTGTTTCGCGGATGACATGGACATTGTTGGCCGATCATTTGCAAAAAAAATAAATAAAAAATAAGTATTAATAAACTGTTTTCATGATATCATAACCCATACCAAAATTCAAACCCAAAACTCTTAGAGTTTCTATAACAACATTGTGTAACTGCCACATTTAATTTAATACTTAGGATAATATTAATTCATTTTTATTTATTTATACATATAATATTTATACATATAATATACATAATATCGATGAATACATAAATATGGAATATCATACAAACAACTTGTTTAACTCACGCAAGGCCCTTAACAATAAAATCAACATCAAACTGCGATTCTTGAAAAAAAATACACGGAAATTTTTTTGTTTACTATATGTGAAAATTGTGAAATGTTTGAAATGTCATAACTTTTTGTTTATTAGTTTACCATCACCAAATTTTTATGGTAGATAGCTAATATAATGGACCGTTTTCCTAAAAAATTACGTTCGAAAAAGATAGGGTTTTGAGATATTTGAGTTTTTGTGACAAAAATGATATTTTTAAAGGCAAAAAATTTTTTTACTGTGCACATTTTCTTAAGAATCACCATTTAGTTGTCTAACTTTGCTGAAAAAATCATAACAATCGAACATTCCGTTTTTGCTGTGCAGCTTTTAAATATTTTTGAACCATTTTCACATACACCCTTTTGAAAAGTTAGTCGTGACTCAATATGAAGATTTGATATCGAAAAATGACGATTTAGATGAAATTGAAAAACTGTGCAGAGTTTCAAATATTTTCGAAATGGTCGCTCAGGATCGACTGACATGCCCCCGTGGAATGCCTCTAATTGATTGTCGCTGTCGTCACTGGCGAAACATCTTTTGCTGGCAAGGATAGGGCACTAAATGTCAACGAAGGAAAAATGAGTACGTTTTGACAGATAGGTAGCCAACATGTTTGGGGACGATAACAAAGGGAACCGCAGCGACAATCGTCAACTATAGTTTATTAACTCCATTGTCAGGTGATTGAAATTTTAGTAAAAAAAATAATATCTTTCTTACTAGCTACTGTTTAGTTTTAACCAAAACTTTTTCCTTAGTACCGAAAATACCGGTACTTTCATTAAGCCAGTACCGGTATTTCGGTACCGAAAATTGGTCGGTACTCCCGGGAATTCCGGTACCGGTACTCCCGGTACTAAAACCCTACTATCCACTTTTTACAGTGAGCATTGAGAAATGAAAAGTGAGTAGTGAGACGTCTAAAGTAAGAAGCATGAAGTGAGTAGTGAGACGTCGTACTTCTCACTTCGCATTATTCACTGTTTACAGCGAGAAGTGAGAAGTGAGACGTCTGGCCGAAAAGGTCATTTGGCCGCATAGGTCATTTGGTCGAATAAGTCATGGCCGAAAAGGACATTTGGCCGAATAGGACATTTGACCGAATAGGACATTTGTCCGAATAGGACATTTGGTCGAATAGAAAATTTGGCCAATTACGACATATGGTTGAATACGACATTTGGCGGAATACGACGTTTGGTCGAATGCGACATTTGGCCGATTACGACATTTGTCCGAATAGGACAATTAGCCGAACAGGACATTTGGCGGAACAGATCATTCGGATGAATAGATCATTTGACCGAACGGCTTGGGATATTTTGTCGAATGACGTTTTGTCGAATAACATATAGTCAAAAAAACAGTTGGTCAAAGGGACATTTAGTCTAATGGAAATTTAGTCAAATGAACATTTAGTCGAATAGACTTTGTGACGAAGTTCAATCTGCACCAGAAGAAAAGAATACGAAAGCCAATGAGGATTTTTCACCTTAGCTAACAGAAATTTCTGGAGACCCTGAAGGATTATAGAATAATTGAAAACCTACAGAAATAGAACCCATCTCGTACATTTGTATATTGGAGCAATAATTATGTCACTTTTAGAAAAACCGCAATAAATCATTTATTTTTCATTGATATTGACTGAAGTTCTTTTCTTTCAAAAAGCCATTCGACGGAGCTTTAGTCTAATACCATGATTATTTATTCAAAAATCCACTTTTAACCAAACGTCATTCGACAAAACGTAAGAAGATTCTTCATTCTAAAATCTAATTTAGACTAAATGTCCATTTCACCAAATGTCCATTCGACGTAGTGTTCTTTCGACCAAATGTTCTGCGTCTCTATTGGATTAAAAATTCATTCTTGACGGAATGTCTTTTCGACCAAATGTCCATTCGACGTAATGTCCTTTCGATCAAATTTCATTCGACTAAATGGTATAGATTCGACCTAACATGTCATTTGGCCGAACATGTCATTAGACCGAGCAGGGCATTTGGCCGAACAGGTTGTTTGGCCGAATGGGTCATTCGGCCGAATTGGTCATTAGGCCAAACCGGTCATTGAACCAAACCGATCATTGGGCCAAACCAGTCATTTGGCCGAAAAGGGCATTTGAAAAGTGAGGGATGAGCTGTAAAAAGTGAGACATCTTACTTCTCACTACTTATTTTCCACTTCTCATAGTGAAAAGTGAGTAAACGAGAAGCGCGGAGTGAGTAGCGAGACGTCTCACTTCTCGCTTCACACTTCTTACTTTTTTTATAGTGAGCTGCAGTCGCGCTGCAGCAAGGTACCCGGCAGAACGTGGAATGTTATAATAAGCGGAGACAGCAGACCCGCCTTTTTCAGGAGAAGAAATGCCGCCAGAAAGAAGCGGAGTGCGAGGAGCTGGAACAGCTGTGCCGTTCTCAAGAAACACACAGGTTCTACCAGAAGTTTAACGCATCCCGCAAAGGCTTCGTGCCGCGAGCCGAAATGTGCAGGGATATGGATGGGAGCATCTTGACGGACTATCGTGCGATGGTCGAAAGGTAGAAGCAGCACTACGAGCAACATTTAAAAGGCGCTGAGAGTACAGGCAGTGAAAGTCAAGGTAGCGGAGGAACTGATAGTCAGAATCTGGAAAACTGAACAGCTACCGGAGGAATGGAAGGAAGAGGTTATATGCCCCATCTACAAGAAAGGCGACAACCTGGGGTGTGAGAACTTTCGAGCGATCACCATCCTTAATCCCGCCTACAAAGTGATATCCCAGATCATATTCCGACGGCTGTCACCATTAGTGAATGAGTTCTTGGGAAGTTATAAAGCCGGCTCCGTTGACGGTCGCTCGACAACGGACCAGATCTTTACTGTACGGCAAATCCTTCAAAAATGCCGTGAATACCAGGTCCCAACGCACCATCTGTTCGTTGATTTCAAGGCGGCATACGACAGTATAGACCGCGTAGAGCTGTGGAAAATTATGGACGAGCTTCCCTGGGAAGCTTATCAAACTGATCAAACCAGCGGTGTATGGTGTGCAAAACTGTGTGAAGATTTCGGGCGAACACTCCAGTTCGTTCGAATCGCGCCGGGGACTAAGACAAGGTGATGGACTTTCGTGCCGTGGGCGTAACAACCGAGGTACGATTTTCAACAGATCCAGTCAATTTATTTGTTTCGCGGATGACATGGACATTGTCGGCCGAACATTTGCAAAGGTGGCAGAACTGTACACCCGCCTGAGACGTGAAGCAACAAAAGTTGGACTGGTGGTGAATGTATCGGAGAGAAAGTACACGCTTGTGGGAGGAACCGAGCGCGACAGGGCTCGCCTGGGAAGCAGTGTTACGATAGACGGGGATACCTTCGAGGTGGTTGACGATTTCGTCTACCTTAGATCCTTGCTAACGGCTGATAATAATGTTAGTCATGAAATACGAAGGCGCATCATCTGTGGAAGTGTGGCCTACTATAGGCTCCAGAAGAAACTGCGGTCAAAACCGAATCGCCACCACACCAAATTTGTTATGTACAAGACGCTGATAAGACCGGTAGTCCTCTAAGGACACGAAACATGGACAATGCTCGAAGAGGACTTGCAAGCACTCGGAGTATTCGAGAGACGGGTGCTTAGGACCATCTTTGACGGCGTGTAAGAAGACGGTGTGTGGCGGCCAAGAATGAACCACGAGCTCGCCCAGCCACGGTGAACCCAGTATCCAGAAGGTAGCTAAAGCCTTTCTTCTATATCGCCAATACCTGCGAGCTGAGCACATCTTCAAGAATTTGCCACCACGGAACATAGCGTTCATTCAGCACTACCACAGTTATTAAAAGTAAAATTCCTAATCCAAGGTACCATTTTTGCATTGTTTATCATGCAGCTAATGCGATGACACTGTCATATCCAGGGAAGTCGAGAAAATTTCCAACCCGAAAATTTCATAGACCGGACTGGGAATCGAGCCCAGCCATCAACATTGTCTTGCTGTGTAACCGCGCACTTAGCTTCACTCAGAATGCCAAACAATATATGAAAAATCATGTTGCAATAAATAAACATGATTGCTTCTTACAGTATGTGCCATGTTCTGCATTTTGCACTACTTTCTCCTATGAAACGACAATCACCAGAAACTGGGCCTAAAGCAAATCCAACGTGTTGAAGGTGCCAAACAAGAGAAGAAGAAATGTGTCGGCTTAATTTGCGAATTGGATTAGGAGCCGCGATTATTAGTTTGTTTTTGTCCTCCTGACTTCGCACCGACAGGGCGATGTCAACTTTCTGTTCGCGTGATGACGGCTGGAACATCGACTGAACTATTAAATCTGAATGGCCCATTAGTTCGATTCCATAACTTTGATTATCTCGGCGTGCTTTGTCTCAGGCTGGGTGGGGAAGTTTGATTATTTTGATGCGGGATAGTGTTTAGTAAAACAGGGACTGATTAAATACAGAGAACAAACATTTAATTAAGATCAAAACTGAGAAAAAAGAATTGGTTGAATGAACAATTATGATAACATCGGGCATCGCGATTTTTTGGCCGACCACATTCCATACACACGTTTTAGTTTCAAGTTGGATGTCTGTTTTCTGTGAATTCAATATAGCTCGCTGTCTTCTCGTGTCTTCCTGTTCTATGTGATTCAATATGAGGCTAGAATACATAACCCTAGTTAACAAGTATTATCAGGTGTTTGTGCACGCGCCAATTAGAGCATGCTATAATTAGAATCACAGATTTTTGGTTTCACATCATCAAACCCTAAATCTTGGCTTGAAGAGCAGTAAAAGATAGAGGCAACGGGAGAACATACCGACAAATTGAAATTAACGATCCGAAATTCTTATTAGCCTCCGTCAAGTACTAGCTAAGCAATAAAAAGGCAATCATTCGTACGGAATACTTTTCCGATAATCACATTTCTTTTGTTTTTATTGTTCTTATGACCTTTTGATACACTTTGGAGTACGAAAAATATGTTGATCACGAGGAAATCTGAATGCAATCAAAAATATGTGAATAGCAAAAAAAAATAGAATAATAATAATAAAACAATAAGATAAAAAAAAATCAGAAATTACAAGAATGAAAATATTTGAGCATATTTATCAAAGGCGATGGAAAAATATTCCAATCAACCAGAAAAGCCTAAATCGGTCAAAGCGTACTATTTCGATGCTAATCGTCTAATCACGACTTCAATTCCGTCGTGTTCTGCAGCTTTAGCCCATGGATGATCTGAATACAGCGAAAAAACACAAGATTCAACCGGCCTATACCAAAACGTACATTAACGGAAGGCCACACCAAAAGGTGCGTGCGTGTGCACGTCCAGGGTGTGATGGGTGCGATTTAACACGCAACGAAACGAGTAAAAAATTCATCGACCCCGATGCCTCTACCGGACCACCGAAAATCTGCGGAAGATGATTCTGGCTCATGACGAGGGCGATGTTCCTACACAGTACGAAGGTAAATGATGCTCCAAGACAGGCCTTATGCGTGATTCCCTTCGACGGGTTTCGTTTTGTTTCTTGACGGTATGACTCGTCCACAAGTTCGGGGAAAGTTTAATTGAAAAGTTGATGCAACTGCTTCATTAGCGCTATTAAGTTGTCTTGTTGAAATGTAAAATGATTATAAATTTCTGGAGATGCACTCTGGGCCATTTAGTCCGGCTAGGTGGCCAGAAGCTTCATTTAATATTTTCTTCTCTTCTCCTTTCATTTTTTTGATTGGAATTTGTTTGAACATTTACTAAATTCGAAGATACTTAGTCGAGTTAGTATTTTATATTTGGCGGAAGATCTACAAAAAGCTTTTTTATCCTTTTGGAAAATTTTATCTAACTACAAACAGCATGCATTCGTCTTTCAGGTAAATTAATTCTAGACCAACATTTGAAAAGGGCGTAACAGCCAAAATTTATTCCTTCTGGTTCTTCGCTCACATATATAGCTGTTACAGCTTTTCAAATGTTGGTTTAGAATTGTTCAGCAAATCAGCCGCGGAACAATTCCGCGTTGCGACGTTTTGACCTCGAAAAGAGTGTAACTTCTTCTGTGTGCGGCTCTCTCTACCGAACCAAGTTGGTGGTGTTGTGCAAAAAAAGTTGAACGTTCTTGGCAAGGTTGGCGGCCGTGCTTTTAGGGTGACTTTTATGGCCTCTCGCAAATTATTTGCCGGCTGCAAGCTCTGATTAACCACAATATTAAATGGCTGTCATTTCGGAATGGTTGAGTCCGGTGGAAAATTTTTTTTGCTACTCACCGGAAAGGATGAGCTCGAAGATAAGTGTCTGGAAATGCGTGCAACGACACCTCGTTTCTGACGTCAGTAAGTGAAAAGCGGTACTTTGGTGTTTCCTTGGTTGTTTCTATCCTCATTATGTAAGGCATACATTTAAACATTTTGTTTGAAAAACTGCAGAGGTGAGATTTCTGTCAAAAATAAGATTTTTATTCCTGATTCATTCTTTCCAAAAATCCAAAGATCCAAAACTTGTATTCTGGTAAAACAGATTTTGGCTGTTTTCTTGAAACTGAGAAACTTATGAAGTTTCTCAAATAATTGAATCATCTGTTTCCGAATTAAATAGCCTTTACTTTTATCGTGGTGATGGAAGAGTAGGATTACATCATGCGAAAAAATGTAACTTTCGGAGAAAATCCCCAGGTACGAAGATTTTATTTGAGAATTTATTTTTTCTTCTGGAATACCAAATGTTTATTATGTAACCCATGACTACATGTGGAGTCTCGGATTTATAGGTCATCGTTTCGCAACGCTTGACCTCTGCGATTATTTTCATGCAAAAATAGGCGATCCTTCCTTCCTAAATGTATAAATCCTTAATTGCCATTCTCAAATTTCAATCATCGAGCACTCACAAGCGAGCGAACTTATGATTTCAAAGGAAAACATCGTGCTTGAGTGCGTTTGAAACTAATCAAGCCGCAATTATTCATTCTCTTATGCGAGTGTAATCGTTGTTTTATGTGAAAAATGCTAATTCACTGTGTTCAAAAATGGTGAACATAAAAAATCCGGCAATTATTCAAACGAATTATTCAACTCATGAAGACATTTTTGCCAGTTGAGTTCGGCGTGTTTCAGCTCACGCTTGATTTGATTCATTCATGAGCTTTGAGATTTTGGTTTTTTCAACAATGTTTTGCACTTCTCGAGCAGTGCAGGAAAGAATAGTAAAACGCTGTGATTCTCCGAATATTTACGTTTTATCCGGTTAAATTTGATGCACAGTTTTTTCGAATTTCAGAGACAATTTGCAAAAAAAAAACAAATAAAAGCATGCGCTGGCTGTCGTCCGCTAGGCCATGGCTGCTGTAAGGTCTGTCCTGATTTTGTTTTTCTTCTACTGGGGGTAATGACGGCTTTGGCAGGTTTTGTTCTATTATTGGCAGGGGGTTTTTTATGACTGATTATGCTCAAATTTGGCCCAAACATTCTTTGCATATCAAAGAATATTGTGGCCATATTTCATAAAATTCGGTCGACAAAACCCCCCCTGCCAATAATAGAACAAAACCAGCCAAAGCCGTCTGTTCCCCTATATGGCAGAATGAATGGTAAAAACAAAAAATAATAACCATTCCCATCCCTGCTTCTATCATCTCATCGATATTCGATATTCGATTTTCGTATATTATTTTCACATTTCACTTCATTCCACTCACTTTCCATTGCTCACTTCTCGTGTCTCACTTTTTACGTATCACTCGTCACTTCTCGCATTTGGCTTCTCATTTCTCACAAATTATTTCTTGCTTCTCAATATTCACATTTCACCACCTGCTTCTCCTTTACATCACCACACTTCTCCTTTCTTACATCTGAATTCGCACTTATCGTGCAGTACTGTCGTGGTGGTTACTCCAATTAACTCACTAAGTAACCAGATCTGAGCATCTCCTAGCTGGCTTTAAAAAAACGACAGGTGTATTTGTGTGTATCTTCAATCTAACCCCCACTGTCCGGCAGTGGTATTATGGAAGAAAGCTGTCTTCAATAAAGTCAGCTTTAGTCCGGGAGTTAGAAGGTGTTAGCTCTACTGCAGCTCCAGGGACCCATTTCAGACTGCCTGGTAACTCACGTCCAGTCCGAGGTCACTTTCACTTGCAATAAGCCCCGCCTGTTTATGCTACCATTATCAATCGGATAATGGATCCATAAACAAACCTCCGGATTTTTAAATCCAGCGCGTATTTATTTTTTGAATCATATAAAAACATATTGAAACAATCTCACCAAATTGATCCAATTCCAGATAAATGAACTGAGGAAGAGAAGACCACAACTAGTGTCCAAGAAAAAATCACTACTCTTCCAGCGCTATTCCGAACAATTTCTTGATTGACCCATATTTTCCTGGTATTATCACACATTCATACATATTTTCACCAAATACATCCCCGTATTCAAACTACACAAACGATTTCGCACGCTCAAATAAGAATACACTTGAGTAAAAGTCACCAAACTCGTAATTCTCAAACTTCAAACAACTTAAACTTTTTTTTCTAGTACATATGCAAAATATATACATCAGCCGAATCTATTTATTGCGGAAACGAACAAAAACCGTGACAGCAAATTTAAAAGCAACCGTCCGCGCGCATGGCTTGCTATGATCATTTTTAATTGCAATAGGTGAATCCGGCTTTAAAAAACAACAGGGACCCCAAAACCAAAAAGATTCTTCTAAAGAAATCTACCCACAAATGGAAAATATTCTCCATTTGGAAAGAGCTTTGTGAAAAATGTATGAGAAGATTTTACTCGCCCCGAACATCCGAGTAGCACACTTGTCATAGATAAGTTTCTGTGACTTATTTGCTACTAAATCGAGTGCTTATTACTGCTCACTAAGAGCACTTATGTAAGATCTTTAGATATTTGTTTCACAGTCACTCGCTACGAATCAAATGCAATTTTCTTCTGAAAGTATTTCCGCCCACCAAGCGCATTTTTTCAATATGTACTTGCCCTGGGGTTTTTTGATGTTTGTGTCGTTTGAGTACTTTAGTGCCCCAATAGAACCGATTTTTTTTTTTAAATTCCAGTGCACCACAAATAAAACACACTTTTCTTTGGTTAAAATAAAAACTCCCCCTAAAAAATTAGATTTTTTCACACAAAATTAGGAAATTGCCTTTAGGGGCCATCCACAGAATTCGTCACACCTCTAGGGGAGAGTGGGTTCTGAGCAGCGTGACGATCCATACAAGAATTTTAGGGATTTGTTACATAAAGCGTGACGAATGGGGGAGGAAGGAGAGGGGGGATTGAAAATCGCCAATTTTTGCGTGACGTACTTTATGGAGCTTCCCTTAAAGAAATCATTCCACTCCAGAATGCAAAATTTTCATAAACAATAAGGAATTTTCCACAAAACAAAAATAAATTAGAACTTTTAAAAGCAATAATTGTAATCATAAAAGAAGATTTTTCCATAAGGAAATCAAAATGTTCTACAGAAAAAATACAAAATTTTCATAAATAAAATCAATATTAGCAATTACAAAATTTTTCCACGAAATAAACATTTTTTCTCCACAAAAAAAAATTCTACAAAAAAATCAATAAAGCATTTTTATATTGATGACCCCTTCTTTAAAAGCGTTTAAAGTTCAAGGAAAATTGTATCAATATTATTGCTTTTTTGTATTTTTCTAAAGTGGAACATTTTAATTTCTTCAGGAAAAAATCTTCTTGCTTTTAAAAGTGCATTTTTGTTTTGTTTTGTGGAAAATTCTCAATTGTTTATAGAAATTTTAAAAGACAGTATCACTGTCTTCGAACACTATATATCTAGCATGAGACAACGGACAGGACATTTATATAACACCCAGTGGACCAGTGGAGAACTTTTCGCTTTGTGAAAAGTTTTCTCCTTAACCGGGGCGGGAATCGAACCCACACTCCACATCACATGCGTCTAGACGTCGCTAGCCGCACGGCCACGAAGCCCACCATCATTGCATAATTTGTGGAAATTTTATATTTGTTTGTTGCTCAAACCCTGATTTCGTAATGGCAATTTTCGATAAATAAAAATAAAAAAAAATTTTTTGGAAAATTTTTATTTCTTCATGGAAATTTTATTTTGAAAAAGTTTTCGCCCACTAAAAGCTATTTTCCGAAAAATGTCTATTAGAACACACTCCAAAATATTCAATTTTTGTCCAGAGGATTTTGCTCACCTAGGACACAATGTTTAAATTACTTTGCGCCCCCATAATTTGAAGCAATCAAGTTCAAAGCCGCCACAAATCAGAATCAATTTTATTCTGGTAGAATGTTCGCTCATTTAGAGCGCTTTTTCGAGAGTTTCCCACCCTGAATAACTGATTAGGTTGGGAGGTGTTTCAATTCTATCAATTTTTCTTTACAGAGGATTTTTGCTAATCTATGATGCGTTGTTTGAGCAATTTTCCGCCCCAATATTTAGCATCACTAAAAACGCCAAACTTTTAAATTTTTCTTCAAAAGATTTATGGTTTAGAGCACTGAATAAGCGGCACTAGAACTCTGTAATGTTGCTCCTAAGTACTTCCGATCGCCTGGAGTCTGATTATTTTTGTGTTCCGTTAATAAATAACGTACGAATTTAAAGACACCACATATTCGAAATAATTCACTTCTTGAAGAAATTATAGATAAGTTATTATCTGAGAAGCATTTCCAGTGAACGTAAATTCAATAAAAAGTTATTGGTTTTGAGCTCCCACAATTGGTAAGTACTGAATCTATGGATCAAAGGAGAGTGACAATATAGTTAATGAACTTCTAATTTAGATAAAAAATTACCAACACGAGCAATAATAATGATAGTGAAAATATGATTACAATGCATTAAATTTCCATTAAATGATGGTAAATCTATGGAGAGACAATTCTTTGAGAAGCAATCTTAGTGGAAATAAATCCTTTCAATCCAAGTTGCGCTGAATATATGGGCAGTTTTTTTTTATTTTCTAAAAAGTACTCATCATCCTAACGAGAATTATTTGTTAAATTTTCATTAAATTATGGAAAAGCTTTAGGGGATAACTTATCCAAAAATATCCTTAAAGAACGACCATTGCTTATAGAAATTATTGACACTTTTGAGGGAAGAGTAATTGGCGGAAAATTGTTTAAAAACAAATTGAAGGAAGGTTGAATTAGAGATGGGCGAACGCTCACGAGCTCTATAATTTTGAGCCGCGGCTCTAAAATAAACGGTCGCTGTTAAAATGAATCAATGGCTCAAAATAACGATAGCTGGTTCCCTCGTTCAGTCGTTCATGTTTGGTGTTTGGTGGTGGAAGCCTGAGAATCTTTTTACGGTTTTTTTCGTAGTCGGAAATCCTGCCCATTTTGAATACATGGGTGGCTAACTTAAGTGTCCGTTCATTTAAGAGCATCTATTCCCTCACATTTGGGATCCATGATCTGATTGTTTGACATCTGTAACTGTAGCTCGAAAATATTAACGTACAAGTAAGATTAAAGACAATACTGTAATGCTTTCATGTACGTTAAGGGAACATTACACCTCGGGTAAACTTTCCGGAACAGTTTTGTCTCCCATGTAAAAATACAGGCCGGAATATCGATTCTCTGTGTCAGAACCCTATCAAAAGTTTCCATCCTGCCGTTTTGAAAATATGCAGGAATTTCAAGGGCAAGATTCCCGTGGTGTGATGCTACATTTACGCCGGTAATCATCAAGAAACTTTGTTATGAACTGCTTACAGGCTTGATTAGGCGATATGGAAATTTGTAGATAATTCAAAAATTAAAAATAGCGGCAGTCATAGAATTTACGTGCATTGATAGCAGCGAATGATTGATGAGTAGCTCAGCAAGATTCTACATTTAAATGATTCATCGATTAATGCAGTTATTGAAGTTGACGAAAAATTTGCTGAAACTCACTTGTCGAGGATGAGCGTTTCGATGTTATGATGTGAAGAACAAAAAAAATACCCCAGTGAAATTGGAGAGCAAAGAGCATATAACTTCTCTCAGTTTACTGATTCTGAAGGTACAAGGATTTAGCTGTTTAATATACCTAGTACCGTGCAAACTCAAACTTCGGACGCTTAAGCACTTTCTGATATACAATCATCCTGTTTACTCACATATCGAATCACAACGTTCAAATCACCATTGCAATCACTAAGTATAGTATTCATCTTTGAACTATGTATTTAATATGAGCAATATATTGCGAATAATATTTGCAATTTATAAAAATGTCCGGCTTGTGTTCGATTCAAATTTCGGTCATCGACGGGTTGTATTCATATTTCGGGCACAAAGATTTAAAATTCGGACACCCGATTATACAGTACCGGGAAAAATAATTGAAAACAATTCTCACTGACAGCTCAGACTGTCTTTTGATCTTTTCATCGTATTGTTTTAACAAGTCTTATTATAATGTTACTATACTAAAATAAGCTAAAACTATAAGTCCTTCCGGTCCAGCTTGATGAAACATTTCGATGAAATATTTCAGAAAATTTCCCATACGAATTGAAGCGTCCGAAGTTTGAGTGTGTCCGAAATTTGATTATCCACGGTATATGTGCTGTCGCAAAATCTTAGACCCCCTCCCCCCCTAAGCATGTGACGTCATTTTTGAATGACCCCATATCATAAAACACTTTGATTTTATGCTTCATCCACAAAAATCGTAATGAGTCAACGAGCCGTTCAAATGAGTCGGCTCATTCAAGTGAACGCTTGGCTCAGAGCCGCTCATTAAATTGAACCATTTTGCCCATCACTAGGTTGAATATAAATTTTCTGTGAAATTGTTTTCTGTGAATGAAGGCAAATCTTCTTAGAAAAAGTAATTTGAGTGGATGGAAATTTCTTAGAAGTTCGGTCTCTGATTCAATCCTCCTACAAATAACTTAAATCTATGGGCGGAGAATTGTTCACGATGTGATCCAAAAAGAGCAAAAACGTGACTTATTAAAGCTCGAGCTTGGTGGGTACTACTAGTTAAAACTTCTTTTTTTTTTGGAACATGCCGTTCACTTAACTTTTCCAGATTACGGCAGAATAGTGATACTATCAAGAGCTATCAAAATCTTTTACAATTTAATATTTTTATAATTTAAAATGAAGATGTACTACAAATAGTAGACTACATCAGAGGTATAGTCGAAGTATTTTTCTACAATTTTGTAGCTGAATACAAACTACATTATATTATGTATAAGGACCGAAAATGATTCAGTGCAAAGCCATTTCTCCAAAAGCTGTTCGGTTGAAAATCACGTTTGGCCGAATAAGCCATTTAGCCGAAACCCGTCAGACCTAGAGTCATTTTGGCCGACAATGTCATTTAAGCGAAAAGGACATATGGCCGAAAATATCTTTTGACCATAAATGTCTGCCGAACAGTTAATTTGGCCTCGAATTGGTCATTTGACCGTTTGACCGAAGTGGTCTTTTGGCAGGAAGAGCCAGTCGGACAAATAATATAACCAAGAATAATACTTGACCAAGCAGGTCGTTTGGCATAGGCCATTTTAGATTAAGCGCTGTTTGGTCGAAAAAAAATTTAGACGTTTCATACCTCATTTCTCAATTCTTACTTCTCACTTCTCACGGTGAGAAGTGAGATATGAGAAGTAAGAAGTGAAAAATGAAACGATGTGAAATATGAGAAGTGAGAACTGGGATGTGAAAAGTGAGAAGTGAGACGTCTCACTTCTCATTTCCTTCTTTCCGTTAATTTCATTACACTTTACACAATAACTTATGAGATGTATAAAAAATTGAACTGAAAACTAACGAGATATATGCTGCATATGATCGCATATCAGTCCCATCTTTGCCGGATTTTCTATTCATATATGAGATAAATTTGCGATTTTGGGTAGTATTGCTCTCCATAAAGTTGATTGAAATGTTTGTTATTCCGTGAAACTTTGCAATTCAAATTTAGTTTCATTAAGCTTCCTATAAGTCTTTGAGGACATGTGAAGGCTTTCGAGCCTCTTGAAAGTAAACTTCGGAGCATCCGAGCATCTTGAAAGGAGGCTTCCGAGCCTCTTGAAACAAGCTTCTGAGCATCTTCAAAGTAGACAGGAAGGATCCATTAATTACGTAACGCGAAAATTGAGCATTTTCTACCCCCTCCCGTCTATGTCACACTTTTTGTATGAAACATCTGAAAATTTTGTATGGATCGTCACACTTTGACCAACCCTCCCTCCCCCATCTAAGCGTTACGTAATTTGTGGAAGTTCCCACATGAGAATTTTGAAAGGACGTTTTTGAGCCTCTTGAAAGCAGGCTTCTTCTTAAAGGGAGGCTTTCAAACCTCGCCAAAGAAGTCTTTTCAGCATCGTGGTAGGACGCTTCCGAGAATCTTGAAAGAGGTTTTCAAGCTCCAAACCATTTGAAGGGAAGCTTCCGAGTCTCTTGACAGGAAGCTTTCGAGGCTCATGAAATAAAGAGGCTTCGAAGCCTCTTGAAAGGAGTCTTCCGAGGTCCTTGAAAGAAGAATTCCAAACCTTTTGAAGGGATTCCGACTCTTTTGAAGGGAGGGTTTCAAGCATCTTGAAAGGTGGCTTCTGATCCTCTTGACAGCCTCGAGCCTCATAAAAAGTGTCTTCCAAGCTTCTAGAAAGGAGGCTTCCGAACCTCTTGAAAGTAAGCTCTTAACCATGTACCCCAGGTTGAGAGCCGCTGCTGTACGACATTCTCCCTGTGTTTTGAACTGTCAGTACTACAGTCCCAATAATTTTCGTGCTGTCGCTTACCAGCTTTGAATAATCAATTGACAACTATGTTCAGTTAAATCCTGATTAATTTACTTCAAAATTATAAGACTATTTAAATCTAAATTTTAACAATCTCGCTCTCATATAATCAAACCACCTTAAATGTTGATATTACAAGTTTTCGACTGTTGCAATTGAAATTGTCATCGCTTACATACTTGGAAGCGAAATGGATTGATTGAATCATTTCAGTCCCTTTCACTTTCTTAATGTGAGGGCAAAGTTTACGCTACTTTGAACACACCAAGACAATTGAACATTCTCTTAAACTAAGCAATGGATATTGATGAAAGAAAATCTAATTGAAATTCAATTGAAATTAAAGGATTAGAACTATTTCATATGAAACGATCGAATAAAATTCTTGTCAATTATAGATGAAGCCGCCATTATTTGTCAGTCTTTTTTAATAATTAGTAGGAAATCATGTTAAGTTTCAGAAAGTTTGATCTCATAAATATATTGTACTGGGGATGCTTTCAACGCGGATCAATTTCACTAATTCTTCGGCCTTCATTAATCCCCAGAACTTTTCGAATACCACCCTGATTTTTTTTCTAATTAGTTGTGGCCTTTTAGAATAAGGTTAATTCAATGTATTTCATAAAATCCGAAGTCTATACTCAACTAAAAACAATCCTTGTACATACAAAGCAACCTCGACGTTAAAACTCTTATTTTTTCTTACGTGCAGAACTGCAGAACCATATTTGCTTAGATTTAAACGATATGTACTGTTATGCAGTAATACAACCGATTGAAATCTAACTTTCCCCACTTTTTCTCTTTGATTTATTTCCAGAAACTCGTGCAGACAGCAGACGACGACACATCACACTCAAAATCGAATTCTAGTTTGAAGTGCGTGCTCCTCGGTGAGTGAGTGCCCCCAACTTTCCCGTGCCCAGATTTTACTCAAACCAGAAGCGATTGTACATACGGGGGCCAGCGGGAAACAGAAGAAAATTCTCAATCTAGTGGGGCCCTCGATTTGACGGCGGAATGTTGTTGCCTCGTGTCAGTGTCAGTAGGTGATGGGCGACAAGAAAGCGAAAACCCAGTGCATGGCGTTGCACGGTCCCAATCGGAAGTGTGTAGAATTCGTGTCAGTCGGGTAACAGAATAAAAAAAAAGTTCTAACGGAAGACGGGTACGGCCGGGGAGTTGGGCGAAGGGTTGAATTCTGAGTGAGCGAGAGCAATGGGCGGTCAACGACTGGGGACGTATCTGCCGTACAATCGCAAGCGTGAAAACCAAGTGCTTCCCGATCGACATCAGCATTGTGGGTTGATGGTAACCTGAAAGCAACTGACGAAGGGGGGAAAGTTTTGATTGAAATATTATTTTTTCCGCGAAGAAGACCGCATTGTTAGTTTTCTAAGATAGGCGTCGACGAGTGTACATTTGTTGATGATCAGTGGAAGACTTCGACGGAGGGCCCTGGCCCTGCTGGGAGCCCTCCTGCTGGTCATTTTGATATGGCCTCCGTGTTGTGCGACGATGCCGAAACCACTGCCAGCCGTGATGCCAACCGTTCCGGAGATAGACCTCCCCTCGGACCCGGTGCCAGCGGTTTCCATTGCCAGCCCCATCCAGCATCAGACAAGTGCCAACAAGAGCCGCAAAGTGAGCGAACTCAGTCGCTTCATGAACGTACTCCTGGTGGGGAACTACGAGGATGGTGGTGACACCGGAGGAAGCGAACTGCACCACAACTCGACTCAGACCGTCGGCAGCCGTGTTAGAACTGCGAACTCAAGCAGCAGCCAAAACCGAACAACACTAAATTTACGACGGCCTGAAAATAACACCGCCGGTTATTCAATTGAGAGCTCAATCGATAAAAATAAATCAAATCTACAACAAACCGCTGACTCTACTCCCGTGCAACGAGTGAAGTTAGATAACAACGCTGACGATGACGCCTCAACCGGCAGCCCCAACGCCGAAACGAGGATGCTCGACGCTCGTTATCACGCGGAGCCACCACAACAGCAGATAACGCACAATCCTACCATTTACAGCATTCTGTCGCACAGAATGTTCCCTCCGCTGGCATCGTCATCGTCGGCGGCGATTCCACAAGTTCGCAGCACAGATGATCACCAACCTGCGGTGCTGCCTATTCGAAACGAGGTCGACGACCGCGGCGACGACCAAAACGCCGTCAATCAATCAGTATTCAATCCCGCCGCTGCGTTCATCTCCGACATCTCCCCCGACGAGGATGGCCACCGATCGGACCACTCGGGGCCAGTTCTGTCGAGGGTCGGCCGGAGTGCCTCTCCGCCCCATCACCATCGGCACCAGCACCATCTGAGCGGTAATGGAACCCTAATGGCACCTGGCAGCGGTGGGCGGGGACGGGGTGCGGGACGCCACCACCATCACCAGCAGCAGCAACACCACCGCAATGGATCGGCCGGCGGCGGTGATTCGTCCAATCTAGAACGCAACGAACGATCGGCAAATCTGTCGCACATTACTGGCGCGAACCGCAAGATTCAGCTCTACATCAAAAATCGATACCTGCAGCTGCTGGCCGACGGGACCGTCAATGGGACGCACGACGATCAGAGCGATTTCAGTAAGTAGAACGATTTGTGTTTTGATCTTTCGAATTTGTTTTGACGGTGCCTGGGGATACAATAATATTGTGTTGGTTAGATTTCAAGAAGGGAAGTGAGTCATATTTGAATAGTATTTCCTTATTTTAAAACTCCACATTTATTTCCTTTTAAGAACATGATTAAAACAGTTTTTTCCTTTCCATCACAAAAGGGAAAACAGCAATGTTTTGTTATATAACTAAGTAGAGGAAACATTACCTTAAAGTAGATACATAACCAAAAAAATATTTTTTTATTATTTCGACTTTATTCCGCGTTGTATATTCTCCTTAGCATATACGTTTTTTCCAACTATTTTTTGTACTGCTGCAAATCAATGTATTAGGAATGCAACCTAATGATTTGAAACAGGTTGCTTCAGCTGATAAAAACCCACAGAAACCTTTAGCAGCACCAACAGCGAAATCAAAACAGCTGCTTTCGTAAAGTTTTCGTGTTGATCGTTCCAATTAGCAAAGAGCGGACTACAGTGTCTTGTCGGTCACATGCAATTCAGCATTGTTGGGCACAACAAACATCCATATGATTGGTTTTTCGTAACTGCATAATGTGGACGTCAATCGTGCATTCCGGTTATTGGTGTATGAAGCTCACTCTGTAGAACATTCCTTGGGTATAGAATTCTCGATTATTTCTTCTGAAACTTGGCCTGCGTTTCAACTTAGTATTCTATTAGCATTTATTCAGTTATTTATTGAAAGTTTTTCTATACCCATATTGCATGAGTATGTTTCTTGTGTGGCAAGCGCAATGAATACACTATGCCCAGGGAGTCAAGGAAGCTTCCAACCCGAAAATATCCTAGACCGGACCTAGAATCGAACTCGCCATCTCCGGTTTGGTAATCCTACGCCTTTGCTCGCAAGGCTGCTGGCGACCCCATTACTATTCGATATTTTAAATATTTGAACTGTTGATAACTTCATTCAATTTCACTCTCATTGGGGAGCATCCATAAATTACGTAACGCTCAGAGGGGGGAGGGGGAGTTGCCCAAAGTGTGACAACAAATACAAAAATTTAAGTAGCTTCATATAAAAAGTGTGACCTAGGGGGGAGGGGGTTGAAAATGGCCAATTTTTGCGTTACGTAATTAATGGATCTTCTCTTGGGTAGCAACGAAGCATACATTATTTTCCGGTTGCGTTAAAACTAAATTCACTATTTGACAGCATGGATTGTGCTTGATGACGTCTGGGCCCATTAACCTGTCGACGGCATCGCCTGTCTATCCGAACTCTCGTTGTGCTAAAAAATATTGCATTTTCGTTCTCGATGCAGGGTTTCTTTTTATCTTTCTGGACAGCCGTTGACAGGAGAACACTAAGTCGGCGGCATGGCAGCGCGCCATTCAAAGCCCGATAAAGTTCTCACGCACTTGTCGGACGGTCGGTCGGTCGGATAGCAGCGCCCGTATCTCTGGACTCGTCACACTTTTGACAAGCCGCGATCAACACACACAAAGTCGGTCTTTAGGCCGTCGACAGGTTGGGAATTCTCATTTCGCTGTGGCTTTGTGTCTTTGAAAAATGATTGCGATGGATTAGGGTTAATCGTTAGTTTATCCCACAAAGCTGAATCAAATCTACGGAGAAAGTGGTAGGGTAAAACAGCCTTTTGTTGTGGCATTTCCTCGTTGTGGAAGTGCACAATTAGTATAGACTGCGCTACTGCATACTACTTGCCTGATTCATTTTTATTTTTAGTCAGTTTCTCGTTTCTTCCAAATCTCCCGAAAGCTAGGAGCCTTCCGTAAGTCAGCGATAAATTGCGCGGTTACAAATCAGACCATTCTTCAATTAGATAGATGCGAATCCTGGATTCCTCTCCCAGATGAATAATTACATGACATTAATGAGAATGTGCTTGACACAAAAGAGCATAATGCGTATACCTGTTAAGACAAAGTATAAGTAGGTAGTGAAATTCTTCAAATCGCGAATTTGTTTATCGTTCCATTGCAATCGCGATCAAAAATCATAATATTACCCATGCGTAGATTTTCGAACATATCCAACTGTTAGACATCGGATACCAAAAATACAATCAGAAATCAAATTTGACACGTCATGTCAGCCGGTCATTTGGCCAGTTAGTCGGTGTGTCAATCTTTGTATAATCTCGATGATTAGTGGAATGTATGTATAATGAATTTGTAAAACGCAAGGGTCTCGCCGAAAAAACCTAACTTAATTCACCGAGTGGTGATACTGCCTTTCTCGCATTTAGCCAAGACACCAACCTTATATGACGCTTATATAGTTCGATTCCATTTTCTTAATAACTTTTAAACGCAATGGTCGATCGTTATCAAATTCAATAGTGATCAACAAGGCTTTGTCCCCTGTCGAATGCAACTTGTTGCGAGAAAATCGATTATGTATTACTATATGAAAAAGTGGCTAATATTTTTCGGTTTTCGTGTGCACACACACACACACATACACACGGACAGACAGACATTTGTTCAGATCGACGAGCTGAGTCGATTGATATAAACATTATGGGTCTCCGAGACTTCTATAAAAAGTTCGATTTTGGAGTGAAATGATAGCCTTTCGGTTCAACTTTGTTGTACGAGAAAGGCAAAAAGGTGTTAGTAGTGACTTAAGGAATTATCCGGTCCAAACGCCTGTTCCTATAGAAATATATTATCGAAGAAAGTTTTGACGTTTCGCCTTCACATTATTAATTTGAGCTTAACGTTTGCGTTTTATGTTTAATGATTTGACTTGGATAGTTTTCTTTTGAAACATAAGCATTTATATTTCGGAGGAAATCATTTTCTACTGTAGAAATCGCGCGCCTTCCAGACGACCATCATTTGTTTTTCTGAATGTCCCTACATTTGTCAAAAAGAACTTTATCGTGACAGTAATTACCGTTGACAGACCTGTCCGCACTGCGGTCAGTGCGCAACACACAAGTGGAAAAACAAGTTCACTTGCAGTCAAGACTAAACGCAACCAGAGTACACGTACCTACACCGGACTGGCAGCTCAAGCGCAACCGTCTTTGGTTCAACCCACTCCACGGTATTACAAACAGCTTCGGTTGTCATTGATACGGCCTGGTAACTGAATAATCTGTATGCCTAGGCCTGGTCCCGGTAAGTGGGTGGTGGCAACATCTTGCCGTCCTCCAGATAGATCTGTGCGCCGTCAAAGCGAAAATTTAAAAATAATTCATTGTTATCAGTAATTCTCACCACTAGTGGAATAAGTGGTAAAGAAAACCTTGATTAATCTACCTACCGGCGATGGTTCCTTTCTCGTGCGTACAAAAAATAGTATTTTGACCATTTTTCCAACAAATCGACTATGGATAAGGGCCAAAAAAGTGTGTTTTTACGCACACACACATACATACGCACAGACAGACATCATCTCGTACCGTCGAGCTAAGTCGTTTGGTATTCAACACTATGGGTCTCCGGGCCTACTATAAAAAGTTTTTGTTTGGTGCGAACAATCTTCACACATCCCTACACAGTGTTGTAAAATGTCATTTGCATTCGTTTGTATAATTTTCTCAGAACTTTTTTCAGAAGTTAGCTATCACTTCCTGAGGTATGGCGAACTTATAGCGCTTAAATGTGCCTACAACTTTGTCTAACAAGACATTGCTGTAAATATGTAATCTGGGGCGTGGGAGGCAAAATGTCATTCAAATGACATTATGTCAAATGACACGTGACATTTTGGAGAGTTTTCACTTTCCAGCCGCAGATGTTATATTTAGAGTAATGTACCCTTGGACAAAAATATAGCCCTACTCAAGCGTTATGAGTACATCTTAAATTATGAAGTAAATTTGGCTTCTGAAGAAAGTTATGAACAAATTAGTCAAATGACATGCAGATGACATTTTACAAGCCTGTCCCTACAAACATGATTTTTGCCGAAATCTCAGCAAAAGTGACGTTTCGGTTGCTGAGGTACGGTAAATATTTTACTGAAAATCAGGAAAAAACGAAATTTTCTGCCGAAAATCAGTTTTCAAATTTACTGAGCTACGGCAGTGCCCAATTTTGCCGAGCTAGAAATAGAAAAACTTAGTGTGTAGTATACGAGGAAAACTAATATTATTTTGGCCATAACTTCCGAGTCCGAGTCAATTTTTCAATAGGAAACAATGGGACAGGATTATACGTCGAATGCTACTTGTTGCGAGTAAAAATAAGGATAAGTGCAAAAATGACATTTTTAAGGCAAACGATTTGATCATGATTATATTATTGTTTGTATTTCATCAGAGCCACTTATGCGAATCCACGGGATGAAAAGAGAATATCCTTCCAGAAGAAAGTTAGTACATACAATAATATAACCTAGCCCTCGTTTCCCAAATTGACCCAATAGATGGGGAGAAGAGTTCGCCCTTTATCCACGAGATGTTAACAATAGGAATTTGGCGATTTCACTCTTCCTATTCAAATCGCTTCAATCGGGTCCCTGGTGGGTATTTAATATTTTTTACGTTATTTTCATATAGTTTTTAATGTGAATTAATAATACATACACTCCTGGTCAAAAGTTTGGGTTCACCCTCGAAAAATATAAGCAAAAATATTTGGCCGTATTTTCGCCGTCTTGTATCCGATTTCTGGTATTGTTCGCTCGATACAAAGAATATGAGAAGATCTAGCATCGTACAAAATAACTAAAAAAATAGATTAAAATAACTACGATGCAAGATCTACTTATATTATTTGTATTGAGCTAACAATACCCGGAATTGGATGTTAGATGGCGAAAATACGGCCAAAAACTTTTGTCTATATTTTTTTGAGGGTGAACCCAAACTTTTGGCCGGGAGTGTATACACTGGATCCTGTTTTTACAGATTGACATTTTCTCAATTTGCCACTCATCCTAAATGTTAAACGCATATTAATTATCTGCGTCTGTAGTACGAATGGCAATTTTGATCATGACGAGGTACGGGATAGAGATACTGTTACTAAACATTCCAGTAAATGTGTGTGGACTTGGTGCGGGGTGCAAAGGAGTCCGACGTCTAATTCTGCATGGTGGTATTGATTCTTCGCCAGAAACGTTTAAAAAAGATTTTTGTCGGAGCGCTTCAGATTTGTGGCTAGAGAAGGTGCAAAATGGTTGTAGTAAGTACGACAGAAATACAACGTGCGAGGAATGTAAAGGAAGTTAAAAAGGATCTTGCTTTGGAAATATCAGCGAAATCAGACGACGAGGAACTTGACATCGGAGAGACTGCTTTTGGAGCTTTAGTTTTGATGCGGTACCAAATCATTCGAGCGGTATTACTAATTCGCAGCAATGATCTCGAACTCTTCGAAGCAGGAACTTGATGGCACGTCTTTTCGGATTCAATGACCACTTCATATAGGGTTAAAGCAGGTATTTTCGTCTGTTCGTCATAGTCTCGAAAACCACTAAAAGAGAAACTTTTTTGACAAACTCATCCGTGTCAAATCGTAAGCTCAGGAGATAGGTTCTGCTATAGTGGAATTCTAACAAAAGGACGTTCCTTTCGATGGTTTTGGCCCCTATGACGATGGACGAAAATACCTGCCGTGTCCCTACCTATTATGTGCTGCATTGGCTCGAACAATCAAGTGTTGATCCATTTTCCGTCTCGCAAAATGTTGGTCGAATTTTTTTTTCAGGGGAACATATGGGATGATTAATTTGCTACCTTTGTGCGAAAATTATACCTAGCTACGATGTTTTTGTCAGGATGGTCCATCGTATGAATGGAAGTTCACCTTTGCGGTACTTGAGTGATTTAGCCGGGTAACACTAACTCGAAACGGCGAGTGGGCTAATGGCTAGGCTGTCTTCCGTCCCTTAAAACCGTGGCGCGCCTTGTAGCACGCTGTCCAATTCTACCACCCAGTTTGCGTTATGGGATTCAGATGCTTTTTCGTGACTTGAGCTGAACTGGCACTGAACACGAAAGAGTCAACCCCCGTATGACCTCCCGTTAGGCATGCATAGATATCCATGGGATCATAAAGGCGTGTACTCCAGCGATGAGTAATTCTTCTAAAAAATCTTCTTTCGATACAGCCGTAGCTATAGTGGTGGTAAAGTTCCCATAATTTCCGGCTAATGAAAAAAGCACCATTCGATTTATCGTGGATTTTGCCTTTAGGAAAGGTATTTTTCCGGCGCAGCATGGGTCGGATTTTCCCCACTGTGCGACGTTTGGCGATGCTTTGAACGCCTTCGCCGGGTTGCTGCTTAAGCCTTTTAGCCTAACAGCATCATCAAGGAAAGAGAAGGCCTTGGTTTTGACACCTTTGTCGGCTGATGTTTGGCCTTACGCTCGCGAACTCGATAAAGTTATCGAGTTGCACGATGACCAAGCACATTCCGGGTAGTGGCACGCCAAGCGTGCTAATAGGGCTATCCCTCATCACTACTGGGGAGACTCTGATGCTGCTAGTTGCAGTCTCTGTCACTTCGATCTCTGCCCCTCTGGAAGGAGATCTCGCCAAACCTTATTTGGAAAGGGGGTTTTGCCTTTGGGGAAGGTATTTTTCCGGCACAGCAAGTAGCTGCAATCAATAGGTACCTTTTTGGGTCTGATTTTCCCCCACTGTGGCGTCGCCTGGACGGAGCAGACTGGGGTGCAGTGGAGCCTGAAGGGCGTCGACCCTAGCAGGCGATTAGTCGGCCCAAAAAAGTGAAAGGCTCCAACAAGACGCAAGGCGCTAGGTCATGAGAGCCGGTCGCTGCCATCGGCACAAGGGACCGAATATCCCTGGTAGCTGGTTAGTAGGGTAAAGCGGAAAACGAACGCATCTCGACTCGCAAAGAACTGGAGACCGGTGAAAATTAACAAGTCCTGCGGGCAACCGAAAAACTTTCGCCACTGGAAGTGTACGACAGACACACCGAGGTTAGGAAACTGATCTTGGTGCTGAAACGTGGAGCGCAAGCGATAAGAAGCTGTCTTAGGATGTCCTGAGTCAGCGTTTCTCAACCTTTTTCTTGAGAGGTACTCCTTCGAATTTTTGCATTAGTTGAGGTACCCCCTCTCGAAATAATGCTTCCAATCCTCTTGAAGAATAATTCCGAGCCTTTTGAAAGAAAGCTCCTTTCAGCTTTTGAATTCCTTCAAAGTAGGCTTCCGCGCCTCTTAATTAGAGGCTTTTGAGCCTCTTGTAGTGAGGCTTCCGAGCCTCTTGAAGGCGGATTTCGAGCCACTCAAAAGGAGTCTTCCTTTGCATCTTAAAAGGACGCTTCCAAGCCTCTTAAAAGAAGAATTCCGAGCCTCTTGAAAGGAGGCTTCCGAACCACTTGAAAAGAAACTTCCGAGCCTCTTGAAAGGAGGCTTACGAGCCTTTTGAAAGGAGGCAACCTAACCTCTTGAATGGAGACTTCCGAGCCTCACGAAAGGAGCCTTCCGAGCCTCTTTAAAGGAGGCTTCTGAGCCTCTTGAAAGGGGGCTTCCGAGCCTCTTGAAAGAAGGCTTCCGAGCCTCATGAAAGGATCTTGAAAGGAAGCTTCTGAGCCTCTTGAAAGCAGGCTTTTGAGCCTCTAGAAAAGGAGGTTTTTGAGCCTCTAGAAAAGAAGGCTTTTGAGTTACTTGAAAGCAGGCTTCCGAGCCTCTTGAAAGAAGGATTTCGAGCCACTTGAAAGGAGCCTTCTGAGCCTCTTGGAAGGGAACTTTTGAGCCACTTGCAAGGACGCTTCTGAGCCCGGAAGGAGGTTTTTGAACCACTTAAAAGGAGGCTTTTGAGCCTCTAGAAAAGAAGGCTTTTGAGCTTCTTGGAAGGAGGATTCCGAGTCTCTTGAAAGGAGGCTTCCGAGCCCCTTGAAAGAAGGATTTCGAGCCTCTTGAAATGACGCTTCCGAGTATTTTAGAAGGAGGCTTTTGAGCCTCTTGAAAGGATGCTTTTGAGTCTCTTGAAGGGAGCCTTCCGAACCTCTTGGAAGGAGGCCTTTGAGCCTCTTGAAAGGAGGCTTCCGAACCACTTGAAAGTAGACTTCCAAGCCTCTTGAAAGAAGGCTTCCGAGTTTCTTAAAAGGAGGCTTCAGAGCCCCTTGAAAGGAGGCTTCCAATGCTCTTAAAAGGAGGCTTCCGAGCCTCTTAAAAGGAGGTTTACGAGCCTCTTGAAAGGAAGCTTACGAGCCTCTTGAAAGGAAACTTACGAGCCTCTTGAAAGGAGGCAACCTATCCACTTGAAAGGAGGCTTCTGAAGTGCTCAGGAGGCTTCCGAGCCTCTTGAAAGGAGGCCTTCGAGCTGCTTGTAAGAAGGCTTCCGAGATGCGTAGAAGGGTGCTTCTAATCCTCTTGCAACGAAGCAATCGAGCACTAGTGAAAAAAAAAATCATTTTGTTCATTCGACGTTTTACACGTTCGATCTTTTGATCCGCAGCCTTTCATACATTGTGCTGGTTGTAGAAGGCAGAATCCAATTGTAATTTATTGATAGCATTGCATATTATGTGCAATATAATCTTTTGAAATAAAAATACACAATTATCAAAACTGTACCAATGAGTTTTGATTGGAATAGTAATACGTCCGCCATTACGCATTTTTGTCCTAGGTACCCCCTAGGGCCAGCGAAGGTACCCCCATACATGTACCCCAGGTTGAGAACCGCTGACCTAGGGGGAATGACGGCTTTGGCAGATTTTGTTCTATTATTGGCTGGATTTTTTTATGGCTGACTATGCTCAAATTTAGCCTAAACATTCTTTGCATATCAAAGAATATTGTGGCCAAATTTCATAAAAATTGGTCGACAAAAGCCGCCCTGCCAATAATAGAACAAAACCTGCCAAAGCCGTCTTTCCCCCTATTCCATCGTGATTTTAGATAGCATTCAAGATAAGGACACAGATAAACAGACGTCTCACTTAGAATAAAATGCTACTAAAATCATCGTCACTGAAACATTTTCGCCCAATGTTAAATGTACTGTGTGTGGACAAGCGGCAATCAGATGGCGGTAGTGTAGAAACGTTGAACCCGTTAAACATAACCAAAACGATGGAAGCGCCATCGGTGGTTGATTGACCACCTTCAAAAATTGAATTCACCGTTAAAAAGGTGAACGATAGAATATTTGCGTTGAGTAAGACGTCTGTTTCTCTGTGATAAGGATTACACAAGAAGAACTTGAGTATCACTAGTTTCCATTCTACGCATTAAACCGTAACGATGATAATGCAACTTGTAGCTCGATAGTATCTGATTATTAACTGCATTCAAAAGCCACAATTCGGTCACTTTTTCTGCAACTGAAAATAACTATTTGGTCAAGTGACCAAAAACACTCATCGTTGATCACTAAGTCGCTATTTTGAACGGCATTCATCGCTACCAGCCCTGTCTGCCAGAGTATACTTACCTTTTGATATCATTCTCTTGGGCGTTTTCTCTTCCTTCAATGTTGCTTTTATTGGGAAATCAGTAAAAATTTGTATCGATTGATATTTACTAAATTTTCAACTCGGCCAAACTGCCAAGACAAAATTCGGCAAACCTACCCCCCTCGATGTTTTTGATAACAATCATAATTCGTAATCACAAAAGTGAAGTTCCCTGCAAATATATACACCTTTTTGTAGGATTTTATACACCTTCTCCAGCGCACTACGTTTTTGGAAATTAGATGAATATTGATTTGTGTTACAAATATGACTTTATCATAACATAATTTTACTCACTAGCGCCAAAATAGCAAAAATCTTCATCCTATGCTAAAACGGAAAAAAATAAAAATACCTAAGATTACATCCGTACACTATGATGAGCATAAAATGTGCCTTCACAAAAGTCAGTCGGCCAACTTGCCCCTTTGGCCAACCAACCCCGGTCTCCCATATTCCCTGTATATGGTATCCAGGTAAGATAATCTAATGAAAAAACGAGTTGAAATTAGTTTTAGGCAAATTTCGTATTTTTCCGACCATTGTGCACTGTCGTTGTTGATGGAACAAATTTCAATCATCGAACTGCTGTTGATTTCTCTTATTTGAAATTATGTGGTTATTTTAATGTTAATGAAATGATTATTCTATAATAATCAAATTAATGGGCAATATTTGTAGTGATTCGGAATGGCTCACATGCAACCTTTTGTTTATTAAAAACACTTTTTCACACACGATTAGATAATAATATAATATATTGTTTGGATATTTTAGAAATCCTCATGCTTAACAGTTACCTCAATGCTTGATAACTTAACTAAGTTAATTCGAGCTTAGCGGGTGCAACTAGTAATTGAGTTTTTTGGTCAAAATTTAAAATTTCTTTCCTTGTTATTTCATATCTTTTTGTTTAGCGTTTTTCACCTAAATTTGAAATATGTAATAATATCAATATATCCAATTGTGCTGGGATGGGAGATCGACCCTCAACGGTATTTGTCTGCAAACTCCATCGGAAAAGGCCCCCTATTCAAAGTACAATACTCTCGCGTCCAATGGGATTTGTTTTCGGATTTGTTTAACAACACACTCACTTCAAGCTGGCCAAACGGCAAACCGAAGTGCTGTGGATGGCTGTTGGCCGAGAAGATCGCATCCATCAGACTGGTTGCTCCTCTTGTAAACAAATAAACACTTGTAGAAGCATCATGCTCTGCCGGCGGCGACGAACACGCGTTCGAATCGGTATAACAATACATACTATGAACCGTACCCCCTCAGCCAACGATGCAACCGAGAACTACTATCAATCCGTAGTGTTCCACTCTATAATTGAGATAAAAACACGTGGCCAAGTTGGATTTGGAACCTACGAGGGTCGAATGGTGAAAAATGTGGGGGCCTGTCTGCCCGAAGAAAACATAAACTGCGTTCGCCGCCCATTCATGTTCTTTTGCCATACACGGGCCACCTCCGTAGTGTTGAAGTGCGCGATGACGACGCAAATATTGAACCGATGAGCAGGGTTTCAAGTTCTGAAGACGTGCTTCAGCCGGACCCGCACGCAAACGCCGAGGAATCCGTCCGTGTTTCAGCTTTCAAAGCGCGAAAAGAATTTCTCACACCGGACAGATGAAGACACGGAGGCGGTCAGCTGCAGCCGGGTGACCGGTCCCAGGCAATTTGAGAGCAAGCGAGTCAGTTATAATAATGTTATTAACGTGATTGAAATCGATCGGTGGACTTGAGAGCTGCGGTGCGGTAGTCGTTGGATCTTGAAGTGGACGATGGCTGGGTCTTGAGTGTGGAAGCGGAAGGATAATCGTTTAGCTAAAGAGCTCATGAGGATATCAATTAAGGAGTGCCTTATTAGGTATTAAGTGAGTATCATTTCTGTCAATGAGTGGGCTTTAAAAGGTAGAAGCGTAATAATTTCCTTTAAATGATGGTTACATTGGTACCAGTCCACATGGTTAACGTTTTGATTTTTTATGATAAGCTTTATTAGCTTCTGCATAGCAGCGCATACTTTTGTAAATAGGAAAAGTGATTCTCAAAAGTGGATTCGGATTAACATAGCCCTGACGTTACCAAGAGCGGGTGTGATAACTTGACTTTCCAGCCATCACCGACAGCTGCCTCCGCTGGGACATCTTGTCTAGTTCTCGTTTTACATGGCAACTGTTTGTAGATATGATAATGTGCTGGATTCGACCTCCAAGCTCTCACTCCACTAATCTAAAAACAATTAATTCCACCCCTCGAAATTCCTACCACGGTTGTCATTTCATGAGCGGACCATTATTGCCACAGTGCAAATGCGAGATACCAGAAGTTGGTATCGGCACAGGCCGATGGCAACTCAACCAACCCAGCAGCAAGCAAATGTAAGTGAGTTTTGAAATCTGGTTTACACCTCGGAAACCCGACGCTGGAAATGTGTGCCTCAACGTGATAAGCCGTTATTTGCTCACCGACGTTTCTCACGACCCTATAATTAGGCTGCACAAAGATTTGATCGGTTATGAAATCTCATCCAGACCAGACGAATCACTGCGATAGAAGTGGAACCTGTTTACCAAGCTTTTAGACATTCCAGAAAATTGAAAGCGATAGTAGACATTCCGACCGCCACAAATAAATCACTCAAAAATCGATCCACGAGGATGACCGAAGAAGACGCTGGTTACGCAATTTTTTTTCAAAATCTCACCCATTCTCCGCCCATTTGTATGCATTTCAGATTTGGAACCCGTTTGATGACTGTTCAAATATTGTGGTGTGACCCGAGTCCAATTCGTCTCAATCGGAGCTGTTCGTTCGGATGATTTATAATGCTTTTTCCTCAACTCAACTCAACCCATCTCCACAATTGAGTAAAAGTGCCGTCCAAGTCGCGTCGCAACCCGAGAATAGAAAATGCACAATTTTATGGCGCCCATCGCCGGAAACTTCCATAAATCATAAAGCACAGCATGCGCTTCGGAGGACCAAACCCTGCACACACGGAGCCATTGTTGAGATAAAAATGTGGCAGCCAAATTGAAAAGTTTCCCATTCTTCAAACAGCAAGAACCCACCCCAATACGAACCTAATTGATAAAAATCGAACGCGGCCATAAATCATGTCGGGATGGACTATTTAGTCGATTGGTGGCGATGGTCAAACCAATTCCGAACATTGTTGTTTAACATGGGAGATTTGTCCGCCACCGTGGAGAAAGGAGTTCCCAGAAGGGTGCCGCCGGAGTGCATTGAGGTTTGTTGAATCGAAATTTACCGAATGCTGGGTCGATGCACTTTGCACTATGAAAACGACTGTTAATTTATTTGACGACCACGAGTTTGATTTAAAAAAGGTTTGCCTTTAATTTATAATTCACTGACCGCACACTGTTTATGAGTGCTTTTAGATCATGATGTTTTTAGTAGCTGGGGTAAAATGAAGCCAAACAGAAAAGAAAGGTAGTTACGACATTTTCTAAAAACCAAAGCCTAGCGGTTGGATACATGACTTCAAAACAAGACTATGCAGACCGTGGATGGGTTCGATTCCCGCTCTAGTCTAGAAAATGTTCGAGTTGGAAATCGTCCCGCTTTTCCTGGGCATAAAAGTATTATCGTGTTAGAGTCACCGAATATCTACCCTTAGTTTTGCTGACCACGTAAATAAACTGTCAAATGTATTCGATTCGATACAAATGGATCCGATTTCCCCAGCAATCCATCTGAATTCCGTCCGGAATCCTCTTGGAATTCTTTCGAAAACCGTATCCGTCTAGATAACCAAAAGAATCAGAATTCAATCCCCTTGGAATCCATCTGGTATCCCCTGGATTTTCTCTGAAATTCGTATCCAACTGGTTTCAATTCTCATTGAAATACGTTTGGATCCCACATGAATACATTTGGATTACCATTGAAATTCTTTAAAATTCCCGCCGGAACCCGTATTAAATCCCAATGGAAGAATCCCGCCAGAGTTCGATTGGATTCCTTAGCTTAGCTTTAATGACTGTACACATCGTAGTCGCTAGTCCTGATTGGCCGAGAAACAACGAATAATGCACAGCTCACCAATTGAATAGTTTTCTCGGGACTAGAGAGCTATTTTCACTGGACTTGCTTCGAAGTTTCTTTAGTTCAAAACCAATAACGATGCCGGCCACGTCCTCACAGTTGATTAGGATAAGAGGAGGGAAATTACTTCGACACTATTGCTACAAGGGACCGAGGAATTCTCTGCATCTCCATGAGCGCACTGGAAAAGAATAGTATGTTAGTTGGGAGGGCAATCTAATGGAAATCGTCTTGGTAAGCGACTAATTAGTTCTTTTGTACGACGTTATTCATGATAATACAGAAACGGAAAAGCTTCGCGTGTCTAACGTATTTTCTCGAAGACTGATTCGATATCTTGACTACTTTGCGACGACTAACACACGCACTGTACTTACTTGCACGATGTCCACTGTAAACTTGCCAGAATCCGATTGGATTCCCGCAGAAAACCGCTCGGATTCCCATTGGAATTCGTTTGGAATTCCACTGCAATCCGTTTGAATTTCCATTGGAATCCGTTAAGATTCCCGTCGGAGTCCGTTTGGATTTTCGACGAAATCTGTTTGGGTTCCCACCGGAATCCGTTCGGTTTCCTGCCAAAGTCTGTTTGGATTCCCGCCGAAATCCACTTGGGTGTCGTCCGAAATTCGTTTGAATTTCCACTGGAACAAGTTTGGATTCTTGTCGGAATACAATTGGATTTCAGCCGATGCAAAACGTTTGGACTGCAGCCGGAATCCATTTGATTCATTCATTTCATTTATTTAGTTAACATCTAAACAGATAACACTGAATCAACAATTTGACGCCACAATGTACGGTTCGAGGCCGCATCTCTCCATCCTCGAATACGCCCCACGCTCGCCAAGTCGTTCTGCACCTGGTCTGCCCATCTCGCTCGCTGCGCTCCACGTCGTCTCGTACCTGCCGGATCGGAAGCGAACACCATCTTTGCAGGGTTGCTGTCCGGCATTCTTGCAACATGTCCTGCCCATCGTACCCTTCCGGCTTTAGCTACCTTCTGGATACTGGGTTCGGCGTAGATTTGGGCGAGCTCATGGTTCATTCTTCGCCGCCACACACCGTCTTCTTGCACACCGCCAAAGATGGTCCTACGCACCCGTCTCTCGAATACTCCGAGTGCTTGCAAGTCCTCCTCGAGCATTGTCCATGTTTCATGTCCGTAGAGGACAACCGGTCTTATAAGCGTCTTGTACATGACGCATTTGGTGCGGTGGCGAATCTTTTCGACCGCAGTTTCTTCTGGAGCCCGTAGTAGGTACTTCCACAGATGATGCGCCTTCGTATTTCACGACTAACGTTGTTGTCAGCCGTTAGCAAGAATCCGAGGTAGACGAATTCCTCGACCACCTCGAAGGTATTCCCTGTCTATCGGAATTCATTTGAATTGCAGCCGAAAATCGAAATCCGTTTGAATTACCATCAAAATCGGTTAGCATTGTTCGGATTGCAATAGGAATCGGTTTGCATTGCAGCCGGAATCCGTTTGAATTCCTTTTAAAACCCATTTGGATATCTGTTGGAATTCGTTTCGATCTTCCGGAATCCGTTTGGATTGCAGCTGGAATCGGATCGGATTGCAGCCGAAATCAGAATCCGATTAGATTCCCGTTGAAATGCGTTTGGATTTCCGTCCCAACTAGAATCGATTTGCATTGCAGCCACAAATTGCTTGGATTCCCGATGAAATGCATTTGGATTGCATCCGAAATCGGTTTGGGTTAGAATCAATTTGTATTTCCGTCGGAATTCGTTTGGATTGCAGCTGGAATCGGTTTGAATTGCGGCCGAAATCGATTTATATTGCAGACACAATCCGTTTGGATTTCAAATGGAATCCGTTACAATTGCCGTCGGAGTTTGTTTGAATTTCCATCGAAATTCGTTTGGATTCCCGTTGAAATGCGTTTGGATTCCCATCTAAATGCTTTTGGATTGCATCTGAAATCGATTTGTGTTGCAGCCACAATCCGCTTGGATTCCCGTCGAATTGCATTTGGATTGCATCCCAAATTGTTTTGGGATTTGTATTCTCGTCGGAATTCGTTTGGATTGCAGCTGGAATCGGTTTGGATTGCGGCCGAAATCGATTTGTATTGCAGACGCAATCCGTTTGAAATTTTGTCGGAATTCGTTTGTATTTTTTTTTTATGGATTCCCATCGTGATGCGTTTGGATTTCCGTCGGAATCCGTTTGGATTCCAGTCGCAATGCGTTTGGATTGCAGCCGGAATCGATTTGTATAGCAGACGCAATCCGTTTGGATTCCAAATGGAATCCGTTTAAATTCCCGTCGAGATTTTTTGGATTCCCGTCGAAATGCGTTTGGATTCCCGTCGGAGCCGTTTGGATTGCAGCTGGAATCGGTTTGTATTGCAGCCGCAATCTGTTTGGATTTCAGATGAAGTCGCAAAATTGGATTTCAATTTGGATTTCAATTGGAATCGATTTGTATTGTAATCGGAATCCTTCTGGATTGCAGCTAAAATCGATTCGTATTGCAGCCGCAATCCGTTTGGATTCCAGATGAAATCTGTTTGGATTCCCGTCGGAATTTGTTTGGATTTCCGTCGGAATCCGTTTGAATTCCCGTCAAAATGCGTTTGGATTTCCGTCGAACTTCGTTTGGATTCCCGTCGGAATCCGTTTGCGTTTGGATTCTAGTCGGAAGGCGTTTGGATTTTCGTCGAAATGCGTCTGGATTTCCGTCATTTTGATCTCCGTCGAAATGCGTTTGGATTCCCGTCGGAGTCCGTTTGAATTGCAGCTGGAATCTATTTGTATTGCAGCCGCAGTCCGTTTGAATTCCCGGTGGAATTCATTTAGATTTCCATAGAAATCCGTTTAGATTCTCGTCTTTGGATTGCAGCTAGAAACGGATCGGATTGCAACCGGAAATCAAAATCCGATTGGATTCCCGTTGAAATGCGTTTAGATTTCCGTCGCAATCCGTTTGGATTCCCATCTAAATGCTTTTGGATTGCATCTGGAATCGATTTGTATTGCATTTGGATTGCATCCCAAATTGTTTTGGGATTTGTATTCTCGTCGGAATTCGTTTGGATTGCAGCTGGAATCGGTTTGGATTGCGGCCGAAATCGATTTGTATTGCAGACGCAATGCGTTTGAAATTTTGTCGGAATTTGTTTGGATTTTTTTTATGGATTCACATCGTGATGCGTTTGGATTTCCGTCGGAATCCGTTTGGATTCCAGTCGCAATGCGTTTGGATTGCAGCCGGAATCGATTTGTATAGCAGATGCAATCCGTTTGGATTCCAAATGGAATCCGTTTGAATTCCCGTCGGAATTCGTTTGGATTCCCGTCGAAATGCGTTTGAATTCCCGTCGGAATTCTTTTGGATTTCCGTCGGTTTCCTTTTGGATTGCAGCCGTAATTCGTTTCGATTCCAGATGGTCATGGAAACGAATTCGTTTGTATTTCCGTCGGAATTCATTTGGATTCCCGTCGAAATTTGGTTGGGTTCCCGTCGAAATACGTTTGGATTCATGTCGAAATGCGTTTGGATTCCCGTCGAAATGCGTTTGGATTCCCGTTGAAATCCGTTTGGATTTCCTTCGTAATTCCCGTCGGAATTGGTTTGGATTTCCATCGGAATTCTTTTGGATTTCCGTCCGAATTCGTTTGGATTCCTGTCGGCATCCGTTTGAATTCCCAACGAAATGCGTTTGATTTCCGAAGAAATGCGTTTGGATTCTTGTCGGAATTTGTTTGGATTTCCGTTGGAATTCCTTAGGATTCTCGTCGAAATGCGCTTGGAATTCAATTTTGAATCGATTGGTGTTGGAATCGGAATTCGTTTGTATTGAAGCTGGAATCCAATTCCGAACAATCCTTTCAAATTCCTAATGAAATCTGTTTGGATTCCTGTTGGAATTTGTTTGGATTCCCTCGAAACGCGTATGGATTCCTGTCGGAGACCGTTTGGATTTCAGCTGAAATCGATTTGTAGTGCAGCCGCAATCCGTTTGAATGCCACTTAAAATCTGTTTTGATTCGCGTCGGAATATGTTTGGATTTCCGTCGGAATGCGTGTGGATTCCGTCGGAATTCTTTTGGATTTCCGTCGGTTTCCTTTTGGATTGCAGCCGTAATTCGTTTCGATTCCAGATGGTCATGGAAACGAATTCGTTTGTATTTCCGTCGGAATTCATTTGGATTCCCGTCGAAATTTGGTTGGGTTCCCGTCGAAATGCGTTTGGATTCATGTCGGAATGCGTTTGGATTCGCGTCGAAATGCGTTTGAATTCCCGTCGGAATTCGTTTGGGTTTCCGTCGGAATCCGTTTGGATTTCCGTCGGAATCCATTTGGATTTCCGTCGGAATCCATTTGGATTTCCGTCGGAATCCGTTTGGATTTCCGTCGGAATCCATTTGGATTTCCGTCGGAATCCGTTTGGATTTCCGTCGGAATCCATTTGGATTCCTTCGGAATTTGTTTGGATTTCCGTTAGAATCCGTTTTGATTCCCATCGAAATGCGTTTGAATTCAATTTTGAATCGATTGGTATTAGAATCGGAATTCGTTTGTATTGCAGCTGGAATCCAATTCCGAACAATCCTTTCAAATTCCTAATGAAATTTGTTTGGATTCCTGTTGGAATTTGTTTGATTCCCTCGAAACGCGAATGGATTCCCGTCGGAAACCGTTTGGATTTCAGCTGAAATCGATTTGTAGTGCAGCCGCAATCCGTTTGAATGCCAGATCAAATCTGTTTTGATTCGCGTCGGAATATGTTTGGATTCCCGTCGAAATGCGTGTGGATTCCCGTCGGAATTCTTTTGGATTTCCGTCGGTTTCCTTTTGGATTGCAGCCGTAATTCGTTTCGATTCCAGATGGTCATGGAAACGAATTCGTTTGTATTTCCGTCGGAATTCATTTGGATTCCCGTCGAAATTTGGTTGGGTTCCTGTCGAAATGCGTTTGGATTCATGTCGAAATGCGTTTGGATTCCCGTTAAAATCCGTTTGGATTTCCGTCGTAAACCGTTTGGATTTCCGTCGGAATTCTTTTGGATTTTTGTCGGAATTCTTTTGGATTTCCGTCGTAATTCGTTTGGATTCCCGTCGGCATCCGTTTGAATTCCCATCGAAATGCGTTTGGATTCCCGAAGAAATGCGTTTGGATTCCCGTCGGAATTCGTTTGGATTTCCGTTGGAATACGTTTTGATTCCCATCGAAATGCGTTTGGAATTCAATTTTGAATCGATTGGTATTGGAATCGGAATTCGTTTGTATTGCAGCTGGAATCCAATTCCGAACAATCCTTTCAAATTCCTAATGAAATCTGTTTGGATTCCCGTTGGAATTTGTTTGGATTCCCCTCGAAACGCGTATGGATTCCCGTCGGAGACCGTTTGGATTTCAGCTGAAATCGATTTGTAGTGCAGCCGCAATCCGTTTGAATGCCAGATCAAATCTGTTTTGATTCGCGTCGGAATATGTTTGGATTTCCGTCGGAATCCGTTTGGATTCCCGTAGAAATGCGTTTGGGTTCCAGTTGAAATGTGTTTGGATTCTCGTCGGAATTCGTTTGGATTTCAGTCGAAATTCTTCAGGATTCCCGTCGAAATGCGTTTGGATTCCAGTCTAAATGCGTTTGGATTCCCGTCAAAATGCGTTTGGACTCCCGTCGAAATGCATTTGGATTTCCATCGGAATCCATTTGGATTCTCGTTGAAATGCGTTTGGATTCCCGTAGGAGTTCGTTCGGATTCCCGTAGGAATTCGTTTGGATTTCCGTCGGAGTTCGTTTGGATTTCCGTCGGAATCCGTTTCGATTCCCGTCGAAACGCTTTTGGATTCCCGTAGAAATTGCGGTTGGACTACCGTCGGAATGCGTTTGGACTCCCGTTGAAATGCGTTTGGATTTCCATCCGAATCCATTTGGATTGTCGTTGAAATGCGTTTGGATTCCCGTAAAAATTCGTTTGGATTCCCGTCGGAATTCGTTCAGATATCCATTGGAATCCATTTGGATTCCCGCCGAAATGCGTTTAAATTTCCGTTGAAATGCGTTTGGATTCCCATCGGAATTCGTTTGGATTTTCGTCGGAATTTGTTTAGATTCCCTTCGGAATTCGTTTGGATTACCGTCGGAATTCGTTTGGATTCCCGTCGAAATGCGTTTGGATTCCCGCTGGAATTTGTTTGGATTTCCGTCGAGATGCTTTTGAATTCCCGTCTGAATCCGTTTGTATTGCAGCTGGAATCGATTTGTATTGCAACCGCAACCCGTTTGGATTCCCGTCAGAATTTTTTAGATTTCCATCGGAATCCGTTTGGATTCCCGGCGAAATGCGTTTGGATTTCAGTCGGAATTCATTTATAATTCCCGACAAAATGCGTTTGGATTGCCGTCGAAATGCGTTTGGATTCCCGTCAAAATGCGTTTGGATTTTCCAACCCGCTTGGATTCGTTTTGGTTTCCATCGGAATCCGTTTGGATTCCGCCGAAATACGTTTGGATTTCCGTCGGAATCCGTTTGCATTCCCGTCAGAATCCGTTTGGATTCCCGTCGCAATGCTTTTGGATTCCCGTCGGAATCCGTTTGGAGTTCCTGACGGAATCCCGACGGAGTTCGTTTGGATTCCCGGCGAAATTCGTTTGGATTCCCGTCAAAATGCGTTTGGATTTCCGTCGGATTCTATTTGGATTCCCGTCGAACTTCGTTTGAATTCCCGTCTAAATCCGCTTGAATTGCAGCTGGAATCGATTTGTATTGCAGCCACAACACGTTTGGATTTCCGTCGGAATTCGTTAAGATTTCCATCGGAATGCGTTTGGATTTCCGTCGAAATCCGTGTGGATTCCCGTCAGAATCCGTTTGAATTTTCATCGTAATCCGTTTGGATTTCCATCGAAATGCGTTTGGATTCCTGACGGAATCCGTTTGGATTGCAGCTGGAATCGATTTGTATTGCAGCCGCAATCCGTTTGGATTCCACATGAAATCTGTTTGAATTCCCGTCGGAACTCGTTTGTATTTCCGTCGAAATGCGTTTGGATTCTCATCGATATGCGTTTGGATTCCCGTCGGAATTCGTTTGGATTTCCGTCATTACTTATTCCACTGATGTTAGAGTTTCAGCAATTTACAAGTGATTTTTTTTCATTTTAACTTTTCTTAACCAATGTCTCTACAACGGACCTGGTGGGAGCGAAACGCCTTGAATAATGAGAAATCGCATATCGATGCAATTTTTAGCTTACTTCTGCAGACACTGACCTACCGCACTTAGTTTTCGCTTAGTGCCGACACGTCGCGTCATCGTCTGCTGCGGCGACGACGACGACGACGACGTGATTCCACGGGATGCAAAGCTCTCGTTTTTCACAAACTGCCAATATACGAGAAGGTATACAACGGGTGTCGTCTTCGTTTCTAGGCTGCTGACTGTGCTCTAGTCGTCTTTGGTCTGCACTCGAGTGTCGGCCAGGAGGACAGACATTGATTGAATGCAGTTCAGTCCACCCACTTGCGGTGCATACACGCTTAAAAATATTGGCACGTGAATGTGATCCTTTTGGTTTTGCATGATTAGGATTTGCTCATCTGAGAATTGAAAAAATATTAATCAGGCTTTAGGAGGTTTTATCCATTCTAAACAATGGCCATAATACTAAAAAGAAGACTACACAGGTCTGAGATTATTCAACGGTTCTTCGAACTAAAACACTTAAGGAGTGCTCATAGTTATTAGCGTGTCGTCAAGAAATAGTAGTGTCCGATATACATATGACGGCCAATGTGAGTTATGTCATCGCATCGGATGACATCCACATGTCGAACGCTGTTTGCTTGTTGAAACCCGATCTGGTGCAGTCGCATTTTAATTATAATCAGTTTCGTTTGATTATTTCAAAGCTAAACAAGTGACGCGCTCTTTTCGATTTTAGTAAAGCCTCAAAGTCTGTAACCGACTTCAAGAAATGCAGAGAGGTAGATGCCCCCTTTGAATAGCACACATGTCAGTATGGTGGACAGGGTAGCCACTAGGTTTGCGAGTCACAAATTAATTCATAATGGAACCGATTCAATCCTACAGTAATTAATTAGCACTGTGTGAAACTGGATTTGCCTTCATCGTAAAAATCAATAACAGATTTGACAACCGGTGGATTTTCTTTGCAGGGGAGCTCGCAGAGGTGGTTTAGCTCGATAGCTCGTCCCATCCCGTTTGACAACGCAGCGTGACTACGAGCTGCCTTTTGCATGGTGACACGGCGAGTTGGTATGTCTGTCGAACTCTGCCGCCAGGTGTTGATAAGTATCACTCATTGACGCTTGTTTTTGCATAAATTGGGTGCATATTTTGCATTCCTGCGGTGAGACTGATGGGGTAAGTGGAGAAGCTGTCGATAAGCATGAAACTCGTCTTCGTCGCTTCCCGCAACAGGGTTGGATTGAGGGAGATAGCAACTTTTGGATAATTTACCGACACAAAAAATGAATTACTCTTTCCAATATCATTTGACATCAAGACAAAATTTTCAAAACGACTTATCTGCTTTTGTAAACATATATTCAGCCGACGATTTGACGAATCTGATAGCTCCACGCAAACCAACACCATCAATAGGTAGGTGAAGGTTTCCGCTACCTATTGGTGGTGTTGGTTTGCGTGGGAGAGCTATCAGATTCGTCAAATCGTCGTTTGAATCTTTGTTTACAAAAGCAGATAAGTCGTTTTGAAAATTTTGTCTTGACTTAGGGTTGTCCAGCGAAACATTTTGCATCCCAAAAAATGAAACTCAACGTGAAATAATGTAAGGTGTTTGAATAAATCGCTTTCCAAATTTATCGGACCTAAACTGCCGTAGTCTGAAAAAGTGACGAATAAGCCATTTTCTAAAAATGGCCTTACGGAGTTGTACTCATCGAGCTCTTTAGCAGAAAAATGGAAAACATGGATTTTGTAATTTAACGCATACGTCACTTTTTCAGATTACGGCAGATTACGGTACTTAATTTTCTTGTTTCATAAATTTTATGACCCACTCGATTGAAATTCTCAGCAATTCAATAAATTCCTTTGCAATCCCCATGCAATCCTAATGAATTTCTGTCTGGATCCTCCCTTGCATCCATGCGGATTCCTCATGGAATCCATTCGGAACTCCATTCGGATATTTACTGGAAAGCATTCTCACTGGATTCCACTCGGATTCATCCTGAAATCCATTTGGATTTCTTTGGAATCCATCCGAATTGTAAGAGGATTTCGAGAATAATTTGGATACAGCCCGAAACTTTAGTTTCTTATTCAATTTAAATTTTTATCCAAATTTGCTAAACATTGTTCAACTTAAATCCACCCTGATCCGGCTGGATTACTTTCTGTTTCTAGTTTATTATTTACTTTTGACACCTCAAATCAAGCTGCATGAGTCAAAAAGATTAAAAGGAAGAGCTGGCTCTGTCTGGTGACAACTGCTAACGTCTTGTCAACCTGCCGAAGCACTCTTCACGAGTAAGTCTGCTACAAACTAACAAGTGAAGCGAACAGTACAACCGAGATTGCAGCGTAACACGGCAGGGTGATATGTTTGCTAAATATTTGAACAACTAATTAATGCACCGTCACTTTCAACTGATTCTCACCCGACCCCATCAACCAACCACTGGTTCGCTAACGACTCGTTAGTAACGAACCATCATAGGACCAGGTTACCCCCCATCCAGAAAGGATTAGTCCAACAAAAGCCCACAGCTTCATGAATCTCCGCCGAGCTCATCCAGACGCATGAAATTCGAGATCAACTTTTTCGCGTGGAAACCCGGTCGTGACTCGTGAGCAAATCCAAAGAAACGGTTGTCGCTCTCGTCGGATGTGTTTGTTTGTGTGTAGATTTGTTTCCACGCCTCACCAAACTCCGTCCGTGTCCCCAAGTGCGACACATGTGTTTGGATTGGCAAATGATCTTTTCTCAAGAGGCGGTAGGTGGCTGACAGTTTGTTGAGCTTCTGTGAGTGCGTGCTCGGCCCATACAATGTTGCGCGTTGCCAACACCGCAAGACAAGGACCACGTATGTGGTGTGTGTATAGGACGGGTGCGGCACGGAGGCTGCTGATGAGCGTTATTATCGCATTAGTTGGGTAAAATATGACCAGTGCGAAACGTGTGCGGCTTCCTTCGGCAGGGGACACACATCCTATGCAAGAGCACTTCCCTTCCGTGCAATGAATGCATTTATGACGTGAGAGATGATGATACGAAGAAGTCTATGTTGGACTTAGGAACCGAGCAGCAACGCAAGACAGCCGCAGTCAATCACAACCCATCTATCCGGGACAAATGAATGGATAATGACTAGCCGACAATTGAGATGTTAAAGATGTTACGAGCGAGCGAGTGTTCGCAGGGCAGACAGTTTGACCCAATCCAGTCCGATGTTGTCGTAGTTGTCGTCGTCGTCGTCGGATTAGTGGGTGATCCTCTACAATATTGCAACTTTTGGTTCGGAAATAACTTTTGCGGTGACATCCACCGCTGTCGTTTCGAGGGAGGATAACTTTAGTGTTTGGAAGCACCGTCGTTTATGTCACAATGGGACCAATTTGTTGGTCATAGCACTGAAGGAGTTGAAACCGGTTGATATCGGGTAGCTTGACATCAGAGGGGCCGACGACGAAGTTATGGAAGGTATGCAAATTATTGGGCGTGATATTGTTTAGCGATCGTCTTCATAGTGGTTCCAATATTGTGGCGGTCTCTATGATGGTTCAACTCAAAACGAGTTCATTAGGGTTTTTAATGGAGAGAAGATATGATACAGGAGCCCATGGGCTTTATGCTATGCGATGAATGGTTTGTTTGTTGAGTTAAGGAATCCGTATGTTCCTGTGTTACTGAAAAATTAGTTGAAACTTTCTTAAAATATGTTTTCAGAAAAGCACTTTTCTGTTTAACAAAAATACATTTTTAACATTCATGCGATTTTGTAACAATTGCATTATTTTTATTTTACTATAATTTTATTATAGAATACGGGATGCAAGCAAGCGTGGAAATACTCGCATCATGAGTGCTAGAATACAGTTGTTTTTCTGGCGCTTGTTTCGTTCGCAAGAATGGGGGAGAACAAAAACAAAAAGCATGGCATAATTCCGATCGCGAATATTCTTGGTTGCGAGCTAGTGTGGTTCATTCGAACAAAAAGAAAAAATGAAATAGATACAATAATTAAAAATAAACGTATTCTTGTCCAAACATTCGTGAAAACCATGTTTCGTTTCCATTGAATGCTACTTTGAAAATAAATTATTGGCGAAGTCATGGGCGTAGCCAAGGAGGGGCAGGGGGGGCCGTCGCCCCCCCCCTGAATTGTGGAAAGATTGAACGGGTACTGAAATGAATTCCCTCAAACATGTGCACTTTACGATCCAATCATAAACAGAAATAGGTGGTTGAAATTCAAAAGATTCCCAAAACTTATTAGGGCATCCAGGATCCATAATATATGAAAGTTCAAAACAACTCGAAACATTTCGGACTCAAAAATTCTCCTTGAAATCCTTCTAGAAGCTAGAAGCCCTAGAAGCCCCTGGGAACTTCTGAATTCCTCCGGAAAGTTATCCACAAATTCCTCTGAAATTCTTCCCAAAATCCTTCTCATGTAATTGTAATTCCTCCTTATCTAGAAACCCCTCACTAATTTTTTTAGGAAATTCACGAGGAAATTCCTTGAAGATTTCTTCTCTTCTCTCCAAGATTTACTTCTAGATATTTCTTCGGCTATTCTCTCTTCAGGAAGAATCCGGCATTTCCTTCAGACATGCATTCGAGAGTTCCGTCAAGAATTTCTCCGGGAGATTTTTCGCGGAAGTGTACTAGAATTCCTTCCGAACTTCACTCGGAATTTACTCGGATATCTGCCAATAGTTCTTCCAGAAATTTCTTCGGAACAATCCGCAGGGTTTTTCTTCAGCAATTCATTTGGGAATACTTTCAGGATTTCATCTGGGAATTTCTGCATTAATTCCTCCTGGTATTTTTCTGGGAATTCCTTAAGATATTTTTTCGGAAATTCCTTTAGGAACTTCTCTAAGAATTATGTGGAAGTGCTTGTGGAAGTTTCTCCGGGAGTTCTTCCAGGAGTTTTTCCAAGAAATTCTCCGGTAATACCTCCAGGAACTTTACAGGGAATTCCTGAACGATATTTGGCAGGAATTTCACGGGAAATGGGATTTCGGAAGTTCCTTCAGAAATATTGTTTCTCTTCCTCTAGGGTATTCCACCGGATGTTCCTCTGAAGTTCCACCAGTAGTTCCTTCGGGAATTCAATCAGGCTTTCTTCCAGGAATTCATTTAGCATTTCTTTAGGCATTTATCTACAAATTCCTCCAGAAGTTCCTCGGAGAATTTCTCTGGGAGTTCTTACGGGAATTCCTCCGGGAGGTTCTTTTAAGAATTCTAAGTCGTTGCATGTTCATGTTTGATGAACCATCATTGCTGCGTGTCAACACAATAATCACATAACAACTTTAGTGCTGGAAAAGTTTACCATTCCCTTAAACTTCATTGAAAATCTATACTGAGATAGGGTAAATAATCCCCAAAAATTTCTTTTTTTACTATTTCCTTATTTTTATGTGAATACCAGAATCATTGGTTGGTGGATATCTTCATTTTATATTATCCAAGCTGGACATATAACAGATCTGCTAATACGACCATCAATCGTTATTAATATAATGCAGAAAAAATATTCAGGTTTCTGGGCCTTTATTCAATAACAGTAAAGTGCCTTCAGTCAGCCATCAGCTGTAAGTTTATCTGGCCATTCGACGCGGACACTTTCGCCGCGTTGGAAGAGTGTTGTGGCACAGGTTGGGTCGGATTTTTTTGCGTACAATTAGTGCATGGGAAGTAGAAGTAGAAGTGTCCATTTACACGTTGCGCACGCAAAACATTAAGGGGTTATTTTTAAAAGGTTTTAATGAATCGAGCCTTAGACTACCTGGATATCGCCTTATCCAAATTGTTTTCATCTTTAAAAAAATACTGATCACATCATAAGATTTCTTAGTATCTTGTGGCTTCCACATTCCTAGAAAATAAAATAAATTATTATAAAAAATACGTGAAAAACTACCATATCCTTGAACAACAAATTGGAAAATACTTGACATATTTACGTTTGTCTGTAGATACCGAATGAGTGCCAATGTTTTTCAATTAATCAAAGCCCACATTGATTATAAAGTGTAAATATTTTCTACCTCTCAAATGTCAAAAAGGCACTCACTCGGTGGTCATTATCGAGCGCAAAATACTGGATAGAAAATCCCCCGGGACTTCCTCCGGAAATTACTCTGGGAGTTCCTCCTGGAGTTCCTTTTCAGAGAAACACCCGGAGAAACTGCCGGAGAAACTGCTCCCGTAAGAACTCCCGGAGGAATTTCAGGAGGAACTCCTAGAAGAATTCCTAGAGGACCTCCCGGATGAGCTCCCAGAGAAACTATCCGAAGAACTTCGGGAGGAATTTCCAGCTTAATTTCTGAAGAAAGCCTAAATGATTTCCTGGAAAAGAGCCTGAATAATTTCCTGGAATAGCTTCTGTTGGAACTCCCGGAGGAATTTCCGGAGAAACTCCCGGATGAATTGCTGGTGGAATTCCCGGAGGAACTCTCGAAGCAATTTTCTGGAAGAATTTCTGAAGAAACTCCCGGAAGAATTTTAAAAGGAACCCCGGGGAAAATACCAAAAGCATTCTCGGAAACAAGAGAATTCATGGTTAAAAGACTATTATTTAACCTTGTAGCGTTTCCCCTAAGACGCTCTAAAAATAATTAATCAAGAGAATTCATGTTATAGACAAATCTCGTCTAGCTGAAACCTTTGTTGGGGTTTGTAGCTGGACCATCATCATCATCAGAGAGAATTCCCTGAGGAGCTCACAGAGAAATTCTCGGAGGAGCTTCTGGTCGAAAATCTATATAAATTCCTGAAGAAGCCTAAATAAATTCCAATTCTGCTGAAATTCCCGGAAGAATTTTCAGAAGAACTGCCGATAGAATTACCGGAATAATTCTCGAAGGAAATGCTAGAGAAATTGGAAATGCCGGTGGAACGCCTGGAAGAATTCCAGGAGGAATTTTCGGAGAAACTCCTGGAGGATCTCCCAGTGAAAATCTTGAAGTTTCCACCGGAATTCTTTCAGGATTTCATTGCTCCGAAAACTACATTGTTGATTTCATTTTCGGTATAATTTCTGTATAAATTTCTGGTGGAATTCCTGGAGGAATTCTTTGAATTTTTCACAAGAAATTATTCGAAACAATTCACGGAAAATTTTATGGAGTTTACACAAGAAATTCGAAGATTTTTCGTGAAATTCTCAGGAATGTCTACTGGCAATTCTGCGGAATTTCCACGGAATATTCTTATTCTTAAAAAACAGCACGAAATTATTTGAATTATTGCAGGGAATTCTGCAGAACTTATAAAGAAGTTCGTGAAGATTTCCTTGGAGTAAATAATGGTGGAATTTTCGGATCAATTCCCGGCAAAATTTATGGTGGAATTCCTGAAGACACTGCCGAAGAAGTTGCTGGAGGCATTCCTAAAGAATCCCCAATAGAGTTTCGGATAGAATGCCAGGAGCAATTGTCGAAGGAATTCCTGAAGAAAGCTTGCATATTGATTTTTCTGCCTATTTCATAATAAATATTATTTCAAAGAGGATTTGTTTTCATAAACTTATGGAAGAATGCAGGATGCTTAAAATAATTGTTATAGCCGATTTTATATTCTTTCTGAATACTAAGTTCGTTAATATTTTTTTCACTTTATTCAAAAATATCTGATGAGCAATAAATCACGCATTTTTAAATCCATTATTGTTTTGATCATTATTGTTTCGATTTGGTTTGGATTTGTTTTCGTGTGTTAATATTCATGTGTTTTTATAAAACTACTATAAAACTACGATTTAGAAGACCAAAAAAGTTGCCCCCCCCCCTTCTCGAAATCCTGGCTACGCCCATGGGCGAAGTCGTTCCAATTTCTGCTCTTCCCTCCTATGGGAAAGCCAAATGCTATCTGTCAGGGTTTGAATGAAACATGGTCACCAAACCCTCTTCTCTGCTCCTCTACTGTAAAAACTCATAAAGAACTGTCATTGGTTGTGCGAAGGATTATGCTTCGACTTCACGAATTGACTCACGAGACCTCCGTCAAAAATTAGTTTTCCAAAGTTGAAAAATAAAACAGTTGACTCTCTGCATCTTGATGTTCTACATCTCGATATCTCTCCCTATATCGATGGTTGGCTCGGTACTAGAGTGTATTTTCAGCGTATAGATAGAGTAAAATCAAAGAGCAGATTTTTTTGCACTGAATGTAGGACAACACTGCATGCAACAAGACGACAAGTTTCGTGCTCATTTTCCAAGGCTCTCATAGATGTGAAAAATGTATCCGCAGTGCAAATAGCACGTGCTTTCAAAGCATTTATCGCCACAATCCACCACGTGGCGGCCGAATTTTCAAAAATATCAAAGCAGCTTTATTTCTGGAAGTATGTTTTTCTTAGGCGACTATCTGGCGCACATATTTTGTTGCAATTTTAAATAAGCGAAGATGTAGACTTTTTTATGAGCGGTAAAATATTCACATTTCTAGGCTACTAGACCACCTTGGGAGTATACCCATTACAGTGTTGTAAAATGTCATTTGCATTCGTTTGTATAATTTTCCCAGAACTTTTTTCAGAAGGTAGCTATCAATTCATGTTGTATGACGAACTTATAGCGGTTAAATGGGCCTACAACTTTGTCTAACGAGACTTTGCTGTAAATATGTAATCTGGGGCGTGGGAGGCAAAATGTCATTCAAATGACATTATGTCAAATGACACGTGACATTTTGGAGAGTTTTCACTCTCCAGCCTTTGATGTTATACTTAGAGCAATGTATCCTTGGACAAAAATATAACCCTACTCAAGCGTTATGAGTACATTCAAAATTATGGAAGAAATTTTGCTTCTAAAGAAGTTATGAACAAATTAGTCAAATGACATGCAGATGACATTTTACAAGCCTAATACCCAACAAACACATCCATAACAAGAAACGACATTTGTGTTGTTGTCGTTTTTCATAGCAACTAGCTTTTTGACGTAGGACGTACGTTTTTCTTTACTATCCAGCTTTCCACGCTAGCCATAATGGCGGCTGCTATAAACAATTCTGACAGTAACTGCTTCCGACGCTGATCTGTTATTGGCGCCTTATGGACGCTGAAGTAGTTTCTTAGCAACCATTTTGTTGTTTATTTACTTGCATATAGCAGAAAAAACATCTATGAAAAAGTTCACCAGAGTTTAAGCATAACCATTTTTTCCGTTTTCAGGGCATTTTAATGTTTAAAAAGGAAAATCAACGATGAATATTGAATCCTTATCAGGCCAATGGTCATGGATTACGGACGTCTGCCCCATAATTGGTACCAGGCCAATTAGTGATTTTTATTATCGTTGAGGTTCATCGGACATGGAGACACTTGGCTCTCGCGTTCATCTCTGGTCAAACAGTCGATAAAAGTGACGTCTTTGAAACCGATGGTGATTGCTCCAGAAACCAATGGTTCTCTGTCGCTTAATATCGCGGCCAATTTGTACCTATGTTGTGGCTTTATCACAGTCGTGATTACATCAAACTAAAAAAAAACTTATTTTTTTATACTACAATTAATTCTATACTTCAGAGTGAATTTCCAAACATCTAATCTGTTTCCGAAGTAGGTATACCTAGACTCTTAACCAACAGACTTCAATAAAATTTAATGATCTGACAAAGTTGAATCGAAGTACTTCGAGGTGCTATATTTCAAAATTTGTTAATGCCATAAGGAAGCACCTGAAAAATGTGTATGGAAAACGTTTCGTGACAAGTTTTCAAAACATAGAAAAGAAGTTTTCAATGGAGCTATTCATTCTAAACTTATTAAGCTTAATAAGTTTATTTAGCCTTTTTATCACGTAAGTAAAAGAATTGATTTCAACAAACAAGCCTGCAATCCAAATAGTAGTAAAATAGATTTTTCTTCCATTTTAGTATTTTTACATTTTTTTGCGCTTATTCCACGTCTCACACGAGGTGAGGTGAGGCATCTCGAATGAAGCTTAAATTATCTATGCCTTCCATTTGAATTACACGGTCGAGATGAGTCCAAATCGACAATTTTCGAGCCATATAGAAGTAGACCAGACTTAAATATCTCTCATGAGATGTTATAATTGTATTTGAACGATGCTTTTTTTTTATAAATGATCACAGCTTAACTTATTCCTGGTACTGATTCTCACTTCATTCAACTTATCTTCATGCATATTATATCGATATTCATCAGAGATGATAATCGGTAATTGCTTTCACTGACAATCTGGAGATCAAATAAAACAAATCTCCTGTATTTCAATTTAATGTACTTGGATACATGAGGCCGAGCATATGGTGCGAGCATTGGTTCTGTATTTGTACAATACACTTTTAATGATTTGTATTTTAAAACTGTTAATATAATCGTTTAACGGTAGCTAAAATATGAACACAATTGTTTTTAACAAATTAAACTGTAAATAATTAATTCCAATATTGCATTTTGCCGAGATATTTCCTTGAGGATCATATTTTCCACAATCCTCATTCAACTGTGTTATTTTTTACACGATATAATCAGGGTATGAGGTTTTTGAAAATAGTCCTCCACCGAAGAAAATGGAAGCCAACAACGGTACGGCGATGTTTCGGAAGTCTTGGTCATTTCTGAAAATTGGGGTGAGAATGCAGAGCTAATTGGACATGAGAAGATTATTTACCGAAGCTATCTGTATCCCCATTACTCGTCGGCTGCCACTACTTCTTATAGATGATGGAAAATGTCCTAAAATGAAGAAATAGTTGAATGAAATCAAACTAATTGTTTTTACATAAAGGTTCTTTCCTGAGAGTATTTCTTGGTTTTGCAGTAAACAAACTAAACCAATCGAGAACCAATCGGAAATTGAGAGCGTTACGCTGAAAGGGAGGATTTCGAACTTTACTAGCGCCTTTATCTTTCGATGGATTTTGAAGATTTTTTTTTTTAATTTTATTTAAAGGCTCAAGTGCCAGTAGGAATGACGGAGCCGCTTTTCTTTTGAAATAGTTTTACAATTTCATGAACTTCGTCTTAGTTCTAGTGGTTAGTTCTTGGGGAGCCGAAAAACTCGCGGCTTGGCCGAGGTTAAGGAGTACATTAGAAAAAAATAGGATGGGATAGGGCCTAGGGAGTGTTGTTTTTAAACAGCGTTGTTGTAAGGTTTTCATGACTGATTAACGTAGCGTGGACTTTGGATGAACTGTAAAGATACAAAAATACGTATTTTCTGAGCGGAGGGGGAGGGGAGGCAAAGTAGACTTTTTCGAACAGCTAACAGAGGGGTTAGACGAAGACATTGATACGTTTTAAGAACTTGTGTACAAGAATCATGTAGTCCAAGTCAAGGTTACCCAGTACGTCTCTAATGTTTTCCTTGTCTGATTTCCCTTGGACCCGGAGGAATGAACATAAATCGGACCTGGCAACTTCGTATTCGGGACATTCCCAGACAACGTGGTTGATGTCTTGATAACCTGCACCGCATCTACAGCGATTGCTGTCTGCCAGTCCTATTCGATAGGATGCGCGTTTAGTGAATAGTGATTGGACATTAGCCGACACATTACCGTGATAAAGTCTCGGCTAAGGTCCAACCCCTTGAACCAAGGTTTCTTCGATACCTGTGGAAGTATGTAACCATCTACCCAAATCTCCTTAATCCCACTTACGTTTCCAACTGAGCAAGACCTGCTGACGGACAATTGTAAAAAACTCGTTGAAGGCGATCTGTCGCTCATAAATATCGCCTTCCATAGCGCCCACCCTGGCAAGTGAGTCCGCTCTCTCATTACCCGGAATTGAGCAATGTGAAGGGACCCACACGCTTAAAATCAATAACACAGAGATGTGTTTGCATCACACAAAACGGACCTAATGTGGAACATCCCCTAGATGAGCGACAGTTACACAGGCACAAAAATGCCTCGTACGGTCGTGATAACGGTCCTTTTCAACATGTAAACGTTTGTACAGATTCCTTGTTTCATGAGGAACCAAATACTGTTGAAAATATTGAAATCCAAGCTTCAATAAAACCACACGAGCTATTTTTGTGGCTGTGTAACTATCGCTCATCTAGGGGATGTTCCGCATTAGGTCCGTTTTGTGTGATGCAAACACATCTCTGTGTTATTGATTTTAAGCGTGCATACCAGGGTGAATTTTGAAGATTTATATATCAATCGACTCGGACACTCTCTCTCGACTCGAGGCGACTGTAATAGCAGATGCATATCAAAATGAAAGCCTCTTTAATTTACCAGCCACGCAAGTAAGCGGTCTAGTTGTTTCCTATGAAAATTTGGCCCAATCGGTCATTGCGTTCCAAAGTAATTAAAAAAAAACATTGTTTTTGCCCCCTCGGGATAAAAAAAACGATTTTTTTTTTAAAAGATTGTAATGCATTCAAATGACCGCAAATGGATATGAATTGATGGTAAAGCAAAATCTACCCCCCTAAAGGGCTATTTTGACATCTCTTATGTGTTTTTCTTATTTTATTGCGCAAGAAAGGCACCTCCAATGCTAGGTGGATTGATCTGAGGTTTTTTACATTGATTTACTCGATTAAAGGTTTTTACAATCCTTCTATTTACTTTCACTATGATAAACTTGGTCGATAACAAAACACTGAAAAAGATTTCAAGTAGAAAATGCAACATGTATCAAGTTTATAATAGTTGAAGTAAATGAAAGACTCAACAAACAATTATTCATTTATTTTTTGTAACCAAGTAACAGACAGCTTTTTTTTATAAATTCTGTATTTTGAATACTACCTTCCAGCAGTATGAACCAAATACCCATTCTTCTTCCAGTATGAATCAAATACCCTCCGAACACATTCCTTTGGACTTGTTTTGCAAAATCATGAAGTTTGATACGTCGCAAGGTTTCGGAACTGATAAAAAAGTGACCATTTCCTACAGGGAACCAGCATTCTATAGCGTCCCGGAATGTGACCAGAATGACCAAATACTCTCACAACAAATTCATATATACTTGAATTGCAAATTCATGAAGTTTGATACGTCGCCAGCCAGGTTTCAGTAATGATCAAAAAGTGGCCACTCCCCCCAGAGAAGTAGCATTCAAGAGTGTTCCAGAATATGACCATATAAACCAAATTCCCTCCGAACACATTCTTATGGACTTGATTTGCAAAATCATGAAGTTTGATACGTCGCAAGACAGGTTTCGTAATTGATCAAAAAATGACCACTTCCTCCAGGGAACCAGCATTCCAGAGAGGGCGCCCCGTAATGTGACCAGGTGGACCAAATACCTTTGGAACAAATTCCTAATGACTTGTTTTGCAAAATCATAAAGTTTGATACGTCGCAAGACAGGTTTCGGAATTGATCGAAAAGTGGCCACTGACCTTCTCCGTGCGTGGTACAAAACACCTCTCTTCTGTAAACGCAGCCAGGGCTGTGAAAAAGACCTTTTTTCGTTTACTTGGAGCTGGTGTACTTGATGAAGGCTTTGGTTTCCTATGAGAGGGCGTGCTTGGTCAGCTCGCCTGGCAGCAGTGGACGGCCATCTCGCGTGTTGTGATCGTTTAGCGTTTGTTGTAATGCGATAGACGGGAGGTCTTAGCCTCGATACGCTAGAAGGCGTTGTTTACGAAGCTGTTTATGATGCTCTTCGCCTTCGACGAGACTCCAATGCCCAGGTAAACCTGTTCCAATACCTCGTAAATGTAGATGGCATAGTTTTCTTTACTCCGTGGCTTCCGCTTCGGTAGCCCTTGACGATATTTTTCTGAGCCTTGCTGTCGCTGCCCATACAAGCCTTAGTCGCTGCCGCGTATTTCGCTGCCTCTCCGCCGCCGGATTTCCGTGCCATGATGTTTGGTTGTTCGGTGTTTCGTTCCGTTCGTTCTGCCGATTCTGTTGCGAAAACTGCACTTCCCGGTTGCATTGGAGACTGAGGCCCCACCCCTTTGGCGGCCAGTACCATTGGCACCGGCTCGCTGGCTCTGCCTTTCGCTCGTTCGATGTTCGATGCTCCCGTGCCTCCTCAAGGTTAACATGTAAAATTGGAACACAAAACAATTATCTTTACAAAGCAAACAAGAAAAAAAATGAAGATGAAGGGCCAAGTGGCCAAACACTTAAACTGAAACACTATTGTATGAACTCAAAAAAATGAAAATAAATTGATTTTAAGTTAAAAAAAGATGCTCCCGTCCATGCTCAGGACCATGCTAGTCCCTGAAAGTTAACCGATTTGTCAATCCGGACGAGACTGACATGGACAAGTTGCAAGTAGTGCATAGGAATAACGTACAAGCTTTCCATTCTGAACGATTGCTGGCCCTTGCCTTGACACGTAATTCACCAGGTTGAAACTTTTTCATGCTGCTCCTACACAGGTCAGCCTAATCACTTTCGAATAGCCAGATAGGGTTGCTAAAGCTATATTTGAACCAACCTGCCAATACCGGTAACCAAAGATCTTTTCATATCTGAGTAGTCTTCTTGACGTGGGACTACTTCTGTCTTTGCTATATTGGGGTATACTTCATGATTTCGAAAAATCAAAAAACGATACGAAAATATGATAGTCTTTGATCGTTAATATCTCATCCGTTTTAGGATCGATTTTCAATTTTCTTGGACCATTCGAGTAAGGAAAACCCAACGCTACATACCCAATGTACACTGAAGTCGTTCTTCCCGTGATTTTTTCACCCGGATTTCGGAATTTACGCGGTTTTTCAGGCGTGTTTTTGGATTTCGGCGTTTTGTGCGCTGTTTTAGTTTTCGAACCACGTATCCTCCGCGTAAAAACCGACTCCAGTGTGTTACAATATTATGGTATAATTATTTACTACTAGCAGACCCGACGAACTTTGTTTCGCCTAAAATTGGTTGATGCTCTGATTAGTTCTCAAGTTATGCAGTAATTTGTGTTTCATTTGTATGGGAGCCCTTCCTTCTAGAGTGGAGAAGGGTCTCAAACCATCAAAAGAACCTTCCCCGGCCCCAAAAACCCCTGCATACAAATTTTCACACCGATCGGTTCAGTACTTTCCGAGTCTATAAGGATCAGACAGACTGAAATTAGTTTTTATGTAAATAGATTAAAACTTGCTAACAGTTTAGCAAACGGTTTCGGTAAATCAACCAATCCCATAAGTTCATCGCAAGCATAGACGTCAAACTAATACAACTTAAGGACACTCCCCACGGAATCCAAATTCAAAAGTACTCGCGTTTTCAAGGGCACACCACTCAATACGGAGGCAACGCACAACTGTCATTTTTATTGTTTCAGTTTTGTTGCATCGCAGCATGCGTGAAATAATAAAAATTACACTTGTGCGTTACTTTCGTATTTAGTGATGTGCGCTTGAAAACGCGAGTACTACGAGTATTTGAGTTCTGTGAGAACTGTCCTTAAGGGGCTTTAGCTGGACTGACAAACTTCTTTGTCGAGCGTCTACTCTGGTATCCTCCCTAGGATGACCACCAAACGCCGTTGAAAACCTCAGCTTTAACGATGGGCCATACCGGCTGATATCGTGGCGGGTACCAAGATGAATACACAGCTAGGTGTTGCAATGTGTTCAGTTTGTGGAAGAGAAGAAGGCGGGGGTGAAAAATTCATTTTCAGTGCAAAACGACAACAAACCGGCTGGCTCTCCCATACTAAAATCCAAGATGGCTGAATCGTGAATTTGGCAGATTGGAACACCTAGTGGTGTATGCATCTTGGCGGGTACTTCGTCCTTCCAGTTTGCGGCGGTAACGGTTAAAGCGGAGGTGATTGCTGCAGAAAATTCATTCGCAACGTTGGTGACGGTAGCGGAACAAGAGCGGGTTGCAGAGCTACACTGCCAATATATGTAAGTCCATCGCCTACTATGACCCACCCACCGGAACTTGTCTGTTAGCCGCTGGTTGCTCACATCTCTATTGACGATCGACTCTTTTACATATTTTGACAAGATTATCATTATAACACTATTTCTGATTGACCTCTCAACTTCGGATATATTTCCGTTGACCTTAAGGAAAATTTAAAATGTTGTTCACATCTAAGAAGTTTGACAACTTTGCGTCAAAACGGTGATTTGCATGACACCACCGCAAGCCAAAATAGCTCGCCTCACTTAGCCAAATTCTATTTTGAAAACCTTCTTATTTATATGACAATCACTTAGAGTTAGACTCAATTTATCGCTGCGGATACCGCTCGTCAATTATGGGTTTATAATTTTTCCGGCATGCCTATAAATCACCTGCCCAATAGCAGCCACCACCCATTACGCCGCCGGAATGCGAACGGCGGCCTCCTTTCAAACGCACGATCGTCATCAAACCGCGTGACCGGACCGAACGGCTCGGATTTTTATGATCAACCGTCCAAGAATATCATCGGATCCGTCATTCAAAACAAACAATGTCTCATCAAAAGCGTCATCCCCGTCGAGGACACCGCCGGAGAGATTCTTTCATGCTGCCGTTTTATAGCCGCGCCGTCACGCGGGGTGGAAAGTTAAAAGAGGCTGCCATAAATTTGGCAATATTTTCTAACACTTTGCTAATTGTTTACTTGTTTTAGAGCACGCCGCACGAGCATCGTCATAATCGCGTGCGTAGGTGGTTGCACTCAATCTCTTCATTCACAGCTCGCAGAAGGAGCGACAGTTACCGGTCGGAACGAGTGACAACTGACGAACGAACGATGCGATTCGACTATTTTTCCTTGCGCCAAGATGAAAGTGGCCGAAAAGTAAATCACGTCGAATCAACAATCAACTTCCACAATCCATTTAATTCATTCATTCACACCGAGTGTTTGCATTTTAATTCAAGAAGTGGATGAATATTGCGTGACTAAGCGAAGCTCCTCCCGCTACTAGAAATTATCGCTGCTACAGTATTTATTCTTCCGAGGTCGTGACTTGGGTTCTAAACCGAAGAGCTGACTAGTACAGGGTTTAATTTTGGCATGTCCTCAGTGACTGGTTAGTCAGATTTCCGAGTCCGATGCCACTAACCTCTGAAAATAGGAGAAAGTGGTCCTAACTTTTTTTTTTGACTCGACATGTTGTTGACAATATGGAAAAATCTCATCAAAACAATAATGCCATCTAACATTCTCAGACTGACAGATTTGTACAAACAAGAAGTGACGACAAGTTGATGTTGGAGATAATTGCATTCAAGTTCGACCTACTTAGAAAGAACGGATTCCGACTGATTTTTCACCAACGCATGTGCCACTGCTGCGGATATGCTATGCAAATTTTTTGAGGAATCATTAGCACTTCAACGAAAACAGAAATAAATGGAATAAATTTCCTTGACTGTTGAACTCTTGCAAAGTTTGTTTTTTTTTATGCAAAGCCCGAATATAATTCATTCGCCGAACAAAGGCGTAAAAACAAACAAACAATCCAATATTTGCAATTGTTTTAGGAATGGAGGACTTATATGACATACCCAGGAGTGAAAGTTCCAATTTCAATTGTTGTTCAACAAAAACGATTTGCGATTCAGTCACCTTATCCGTAAAAATTGCATGCAATCCATTAAGACGAAATAAACAACCATACGCTCACCGTTATTTAACATGCAATTGTGTCATTTTACACCACCTTTCGGTTTTGCCCCAGGTCCAATTTTTTTAAATATATTTAGAATGCGTTGAAAAGTCACAAAACCTTGTGATTTTGAATAGGACATCATTGTGAAATGTAGCTGGCTGGTATTCTTGTTTTAAATGGTGAAAACATCGAAAAAGCTTAGGGACAAGCCTCCCAGAATCCAAAACTAATTTCACTCGCGTTTTTAGTTTTTCTTCCGTTACTTTTATTTCTTTGAGGTTCAACAATCATGTTTCTTCTCATACATTGCAGTAAATATTATTATGAAACGCTAAGATACAAAAAATAATCATCTGAGAATAAGCTAACAATCGTTATTATTGTCTAACACTAATTAGCTAAATTTCCAAATTGCCCAATTTTGCGGAGGTTACAAAAATTGCGATTCGTGCAACCATTACCTAATTACGAATTACCAAAGCATTCTGTAATCGCACGATCTCGTGGGTGGCCACCGGAACCAAAGGCGCGTCCCATGCTTTTCAATAAAAATTTTGATTATGAAGCTCATTGGCTTTATCACCTACAATGGCCCATATTTCGTGAACCTGTTTCCACAGCCACGGAGCCACCGAAAAAAAAAATCCATCGCACGTATAGGTCATGCACCGACGACAGATCGCGATTCGAACAAGACGAAGGCGAAGGCGATGTTGCGTGGACGACCAAAAATCCTGTTCACGGTGTGAGCGGCGCTTTTTCGGACTGCCTCAACTTATCCATTACGGGGACGGCTCTCACGCACTCGACGGATAACGGTTTATTTCTTTATTGGGCACCGGATCCACGCGAAAAAATAAGTTGAAAAGTTTTTTTTGTTCATCTTATTAGCCATCAAGCCCCGTCCAGACGATTCGCATTTCCAGCGGCTTTGCACACCGACACTGATTGGCCAGCTGAGCCGGCAGACGCTGAATTCGCAAATTTTCTTTTCGCATTGCCATTACCCCACGACTTAAGGTCAATGTTAGTGAAATTTTGTGGCTTCCTGTTTCCTGAATCCATCTACACATGAATCTTATCATCGTGAAAATTTATTGAATCTAAAATGCTTCTCTGCGCGTTCTCACAAGCAAGTATCCTTTAAGGATTGCTGCGTTGTATAAATCGCTTAATGGATGTTCGATAAAACACCTTGTGGAAATGTTTTATCAAACCTTCGCCTTAAGCCGAACGACAGGTCGCCCAACATGAACGAATAGATCATCTTCGGAGTCCGGATACCGTCGCACCATCAGTTATAATACTTTTGATTTCGATCTCCGTGTGGCGAACAGTCAACACACAGCAGCTATCCAGCAGATGATCAGTTCAGAGTTGTTGCCAAGGCGGGTGTGGTGGTGGCGCGTCGAATGATGCGCTTTGCTTTAAAAAAAAAAGTGCGAAGAAAGAGAAAGGCAGGAGATGGGTTGTAAAAATACGTCACATTATTTGAGAGGCAGCAACAATAATCAGAAAAAATGCGCGAAAAATCGAAGTTCGCGAGGATTGGTGTGGAAATGACTTAGCGACAGACCTGACCCGGTTCGATGTTGCGAATTTTATGTCGTCATGGCAGATTTAAAACCACACCACACCGAACCGAATGGCTGTGGATTAAACTTTGATTGGGGTAGATGACAAAGTTTTTTTTAGTCCTCAACTCCTACGTGTCGTTTGAACTGTGAATGTGGAAATATTTTTGTATTTCAGTTCAAATTGTCAAATTGGTTATTAGTTTTATCAAATAGAAATACAACAATTAACAAAATGGCATGATTTTGTCTCGAAATTCAGTTTGTTAAATTGAATAAATAATTTGGCAATACAGTATAGAGATCTAATTTAAATCTGTATAAATAAATACGAGCTTTTCGATAGCTACTTATCTGATGATCTGAAACATGCCGCAGGCTCATTATATTCAGAAAATATACAACGAAAATTAGAAAATATAAAAAAAAGTAGAGTAAATCAGTAATCATTCTTATGAAACATATTAAACCAAAGTCACAGGGACGTCAAGATTGCGGGGCGCTGGTGGTTGAGAGGAAAGCGTGCCTGTTTCTCATTCCAACGAGTTTGGGTTCAATCCCAGTCGGTGTCTTTTACGACATTTTCTAATACGGAAACTGTTTTGCCACCGACGATGCCTGCCATAGTAATTATGGTGAGGTAGTAGTCGGTGGATGAACATTAGATAATATGATTCTAGTAATATATTGGACTTGTTTCGATAAATGTTGCGAGACTTTGAAGTAAGATTCAACTACGCTACCTCTTGATTTGAAAATTTTCACGTCAAACGGAATCTACACAAGACAGACAGGAAATCAACATCATACGCTGTTTGATGTTACTTTGATTACATATTGAGCGTTTCCCCGGGTTGGTATTTGAATCTCTACTGTTCGAAACTATTGCGAGCGAGCCCGTCACACGTCCGCCTTACGGATCCGTCCGTCCGATTCCTTCATCGCCGGCATCACAATGCTTCGCCTCCAGGTCTTCCAAGTCTTCCCGGCGACCACAAATACCAGGTCACCTTCATCGATCAGCTTCTGTTTGTCGAACCATTCCGGCTGTTGTTTGATCGTCGGAAGATACCCGTTATTACCGTTCCTCGTAGCAAACGGCTCGGCGTCAGTGTGTCAGCTTCCCCAGAGTCTTACGGCAGTAGGTCAACGGACACTTGTTTATCATGTTCACCGCTTCCACACGAGTGGTCGCCAAGATATCGTCCGTGAGCTTTCTCCCGTCGCCGATCGTATACTTTTTGCCGGCCAACCTTGCTTCCACCGGACCCAGGTGATCTAAAGCCACGGAGCTGAACGGTCGAAGATGAGAAGTGACCCATTCAATAGGCAATAGAGCCATTCTCGTTGTTTGGGGACGATACTTGAACATTTTCAAGTTTTGGAACCTTATCTCGTTGAACACGATTACGACAAAATTATCGGGGGCTGTTCGGCGAAAAAAAAATTCTCCGCGGTCGTTTTCCAGCTTTTCATCCACAGCACAGTACACATAATTCGGGCTTTCGTAGATTTGGTTACTCTTCCAGACGGCTTCCACCAGCGCTTCAGGCTGGCATTTTAAACTGTTGGTTAGTGTGCCCATGTCGTCTGGAAAAGTGCCTGTGCCTGCTGCTGCAAGATCGTTTGCACTGGCTGGCTTTTACGGCTTCATAGTTCGTTGTCATAGTCTTCATCAACTGCTGATGCTTTGCTATAGCCTTTGACGTTCGTCATTGATCGCTTCGTAAAACAGGACGACAAACAACTAGAGCTTCTTCGTTGGTCCCTTTGAACCCTACTTTTCGCGATGTACTCAATTCCGGTGGCCGAAAAAGGAACAGGGGGTCCGCAAAAAGAAATCCCCAGCACTTTGCAACGGTGGACCTGAATCCATCTTCGTCAGCACGTCTACGATGTTCAGCTTGGCCTGAATTCGTTGCTAGTCCGAATCTACACCAGCCCCTCAATCTCTTCGACTCGATATGCAATGCATTCTTTGTAGCGGCGTTGATCCGAGTTCAGCAAACTATACACACTGCAAGAATCGGTCCAAAAAACATGCGGGCAATCTGGTACGAATGCATACTCAGAAATGTCTAACTCATTCGCGCTCCCAGAACGACACCCATCAGCTCCAAACGGGGAATCGACTGACGCTTTGTTGTGGTTACTTTGCCTTGGAACATCACCGGGCTGAAGTGGATCTCGCCCTCAGTTCCCGCTCGCATGTAACCGTATCCGTGTTCCCTGGCACCGGCGAATATGAGAATCAATCGATTTCGGCGGACTTGGTGCCTCCGAGATGACAACGGGGAATTAGTTTATCCACCGCTGCCATAGCACCCAGAAATTTGTGTCGTTTTTTTGGTCCCATCTACAGTTGGTATGCAGAGCTGCTGGATGATGATTTTGCCGTGAATGGCAAACGGTAACAGCAATCCAAGAGGAGAGTGTTTTTGTCGGCCGTTTCCGTCCAGCAAGTGCGGCTGCAGCTCTTTGCGATGCATTGTTCGAGTCCCAAATTTTTCCTAGGACGTTTGCTTGTCTCGGCAGAAGTACACTGGCGCTGCAGCCTTTTCATCTTCTAGGCTCCGTAGATACGCTGGCGAACTGAACACCCAGTTCCGTATTTTCTGGTGGACCAATGTAACTTCTTGCGCTCGCTTGATGGTCACTTCCAGAGTGTTGACGCTTTCGGAGTAGTCATCGATGTAATGCCGATGGATGATCGCCGTTGATACCTCCGGCCTTTGTACAGCAAACGGCGTCAACTAAGGGAAACTTGTCGACCTGAATGTAGCTACGCCCATGACGTAATCGCTTGGTAGTTCCTCCGGAAGATTGATCTCTCTTTCTTCTTGCCTTCGGTTCGAATCTTCAGTTGGTGGATCATCTCTTTCAAGTCGCCACCGAAAGCAATCTGCCTTTCGTGGAAACCGGGGTGATCTTTGACAACAGACAATAGCTGCGAGTTTTAGCTCGCACCGTCGTCATCGCTTCCTTAATGGGACAGGCGTTTATCTTCGACCGTGGTCCTACTCCAGCGACGCATGTCAAGTCCCGTAGCCAGAGAGAAGTCGATAAATCCGACTTATCCAGAACGAATGCTTATTTGGCCGGTTTTTGTGAGGTGGAGCGATAGAAGCTGCAGATGAAGGAGTTGGAGAATGAATGCAGCTGCGGAAAAAGGGGACTGGACTGGAACTGAAATAGGACTGGACTTTGACTGAACTGGGACTAGCCTGGAACTTCACTTGACTGGGACTGAAACTGGACTGGGACTGAAACTGAACTGGGACTGGACTGGGACTGAAACTGAAGTGGACTGGGACTGGACTGGGACTAGGACTGGGACTGGACTGAGACTGGGACTGGACTGGGACTAGGACTGAGACTGGACTGGGACTGAACTGGGACTGGACTGAGACTGGGACTGGACTGGGACTGGACTGGGGCTGGACTGGGACTGGGACTGGACTAGGACTGGACTAGGACTGGACTGGAACTGGGACTGGAACTGAACTGGGACTGGACTGGGACTGGACTGGGACTGAACTGGGACTGGACTGGGATTGGGACTGGACTAGGACTGGACTAGGACTGGACTGGAACTGGGACTGGAACTGAACTGGGACTGGACTGGGACTGGACTGGGACTGAACTGGGACTGGACTGGGACTGGAATTGAACTGGGACTGGACTAGGACTGGACTAGGACTGGACTGGAACTGGGACTGGAACTGAACTGGGAGTGGACTGGGACTGGACTGGGACTGGACTGGGACTGGACTGGGACTGGACTGGGACTGGACTGGGACTGGACTGGGACTGGACTGGGACTGGACTGGGACTGGACTGGGACTGGACTGGGACTGGACTGGGACTGGACTGGGACTATACTGGTACTGGACTGGGACTGGACTGGGACTGAACTGGGACTGGACTGAGACTGAACTGGGACTGGACTGGGACTGGACTGGGACTGGACTGGGACTGGACTGAGGCCGGGACTGGACTGGGATTAAACTTGGACTGAACTGGGACTGGACTGGAACTGAACTGGGATTGGACTGGGACTGGACTGGGACTGGACTGGGACTGAACTGGGACTGGACTGGGACTGCGACTGGACTAGGACTGCACTGGGACTGGACTGGAACTGAACTGGGACTGGACTGGGATTGGACTGGGACTGGGACTGGACTAGGACTGGACTAGGACTGGACTGGAACTGGGACTGGACTGGGACTGAACTGGGACTGGACTGGGACTGGACTGGGACTGGACTGGGACTGGACTGGAACTGGTCTGGGACTGGACTGGGACTGGGACTGGACTGGGACTGGACTGGACTGGGACTGCAACTAGACTGGGACTGGACTGGGACGGGACTGGGACTGGACTAGAACTGGACTGGGACTGGACTGGTACTGGACTGGGACTAGAACTGGTACTGGACTGGGACTGAATTGGTACTGGACTGGTACTGGACTGGGACTGGACTGGGACTGGACTGGGACTGGACTGGGACTGGACTGGGACTGGACTGGGACTGGACTGGGACTGGGACTGGACTGGGACTGGGACTGGACTGGGACTGGACTGGGACTGGACTGGGACTGGACTGGGACTGGACTGGGACTGGACTGGGACTGGGACTGGACTAGGACTGGACTGGAACTGGGACTGGAACTGAACTGGGACTGGACTGGGACTGGACCGGGACTGAACTGGGACTGGACTGGGACTGGCTGGGACTGGACTGGGACTGGACTGGGACTGGACTGGGACTGGACTGGGACTATACTGGTACTGGACTGGGACTGAACTGGGACTGGACTGAGACTGGACTGGGACTGGACTGGGACTGGACTGGGACTGGACTGGGGCCGGGACTGGACTGGGATTAAACTTGGACTGAACTGGGACTGGACTGGAACTGAACTGGGATTGGACTGGGACTGGACTGGGACTGGACTGGGACTGAACTGGGACTGGACTGGGATTGGACTGGGACTGGATTGGGACTAGGACTGGACTGGGACTGGACTGGAACTGAACTGGGACTGGACTGGGACTGGGCTGGGACTGGACTGGGACTGGACTGGAACTGGACTGGGACTGGACTGGGACTGGACTGGGACTGGACTGGGACTGGACTGGGACTGGACTGGGACTGGACTGGGACTGGACTGGGACTCGACTGGGACTGGACTGGGACTGGACTGGGACTGGACTGGGACTGGACTGGGACTGGACTGGGACTGGACTGGGACTGTTTCTGGACTGAACTGGGACTGGACTGGACTGGGACTGGGACTGGACTGGGACTGGACTGGGACTGGACTGGGACTGGACTGGGACTGGACTGAGACTGGACTGGGACTGGACTGGGACTGGGACTGGGACTGGGATTGGGACTGGGACTGGACTGGAACTGGACTGGGACTGGACTGGGACTGAACTGGGACTGGACTGGGACTGTACTGGGATTGTACTGGGATTGGATTGGGACTGGACTGGGACTGGACTGGGACTGGACTGGGACTGGACTGGACTGGGACTGGACTGGACTGGGACTGGACTGGACCGGGACTTGAGTGGGACTTGAGTGGGATTTAACTGGGACTGAACTGGGACTGGACAGTAATAGAACTATAATAGCCCTTTTTGTGTTTTTGTTTTATCTTATTCAGATATTGTTTATCTTGGAATCGCCTTGAAGACATTTTGCTCAAAATGTCTTCTTGTTTTAAGAGCTTCAGACTATTTTTTTTCATCTAAAGCTATTTCAGTCATCTAAGCAATTGTGTTTTGAAATTCTGTCTAACCCAACACATGATTAACCACCGACCATACCCGCGTTCGGTCGTCAATTTGACCACGCGTTAAAAAAAACCCTTGAAAACGTGATTGAATTTAGTTTTGGATTCTGTGATGCTTGTCCTTAAGGTCATTTGACCATATCGAACTACTCACCTTGAGCAACTTTTCGGTTTAGAAGACCTTCCCCCTCAAAGAATTGGCTTTCCCTTGTTCTAGTCCCATCATCAAGATGCTGAGAGGGCTCCTTTCAAGAGGTTTGGAGGCCTCCTTTCAAGAGGCTCGAAGGCCTTCTTTCAAGAAGCTCGAAGGCCTCTTTCAAGAGGCTCTGAGGCCTCCTTTCTAGAGGCTCTGAGGCCTCCTTTCAAGAGGCTCGGAAGCCTCCATTCCAGAGGCTCGAAGGCTCGGAAGCCTCCTTTCAAGAGGCTCGGAAGCCTCCTTTCAAGAGGCTCGGAAGCCTCCTTTCAAGAGGCTCGGAAGCCTCCTTTCAAGAGGCTCGGAAGCCTCCTTTCAAGAGGCTCGGAAGCCTCCTTTCAAGAGGCTCGGAAGCCTCCTTTCAAGAGGCTCAGAGCCTCCTTTCAAGAGGCTCAGAAGCCTCCTTTCAAGAGGCTCAGAAGCCTCCTTTCAAGAGGCTCAGAAGCCTCCTTTCAAGAGGCTCAGGCCTCCTTTCAAGAGGCTCAGAGCCTCCTTTCAAAGAGGCTCAGGCCTCCTTTCAAGAGGCTCAGAAGCCTCCTTTCAAGAGGCTCAGGCCTCCTTTCAAGAGGCTCAGAAGCCTCCTTTCAAGAGGCTCAGAGCCTCCTTTCAAGAGGCTCAGGCCTCCTTCAAGAGGCTCAGAAGCCTCCTTTCAAGAGGCTCAGAAGCCTCCTTTCAAGAGGCTCAGCCTCCTTCAAGAGGCCTCAGAAGCCTCCTTTCAAGAGGCTCAGAAGCCTCCTTTCAAGAGGCTCAGGCCTCCTTTCAAGAGGCTCAGAAGCCTCCTTTCAAGAGGCTCAGAGCCTCCTTCAAGAGGGCTCAGAAGCCTCCTTTCAAGAGGCTCAGAAGCCTCCTTTCAAGAGGCTCAGAAGCCTCCTTTCAAGAGGCTCAGAGCCTCCTTTCAAGAGGCTCAGAAGCCTCCTTTCAAGAGGCTCAGAGCCTCCTTTCAAGAGCTCAGAAGCCTCCTTTCAAGAGGCTCAGAAGCCTCCTTTCAAGAGGCTCAGAAGCCTCCTTTCAAGAGGCTCAAGCCTCCTTTCAAGAGGCCCCAGAAGCCTCCTTTCAAGAGGCCTCAGAAGCCTCCTTTCAAGAGCTCAGAAGCCTCCTTCAAGAGGCTCAGAAGCCTCCTTTCAAGAGGCTCAGAAGCCTCCTTTCAAGAGGCTCAGAAGCCTCCTTTCAAGAGGCTCAGAAGCCTCCTTTCAAGAGGCTCAGAAGCCTCCTTTCAAGAGGCTCCAGCCTCCTTTCAAGAGGCTCAGAAGCCTCCTTTCAAGAGGCTCAAGCCTCCTTTCAAGAGGCCTGGAAGCCTCCCTTTCAAGAGGCTCAGAAGCCTCCTTTCAAGAGGCTCGGAAGCCTCCTTTCAAGAGGCTCAGAAGCCTCCTTCAAGAGGCCTCAGAGCCTCCTTTCAAGAGGCTCAAAGCCTCCTTTCAAGAGGCTCAGAAGCCTCCTTTCAAGAGGCTCAGAGCCTCCTTTCAAGAGGCCTCAGAGCCTCCTTTCAAGAGGCTCAGAAGCCTCCTTTCAAGAGGCTCAGGCCTCCTTTCAAGAGGCCTCAGAAGCCTCCTTTCAAGAGGCTCAGGAAGCCTCCTTTCAAGAGGCTCAGGCCTCCTTTCAAGAGGCTCAGAAGCCTCCTTCAAGAGGCTCAGGCCTCCTTTCAAGAGGCTCAGAGCCTCCTTTCAAGAGGCTCAGAGCCTCCTTCAAGAGGCCCAGAAGCCTCCTTTCAAGAGGCTCAGAGCCTCCTTTCAAGAGGCTCAGGCCTCCTTTCAAGAGGCTCAAGCCTCCTTTCAAGAGGCTCAGAAGCCTCCTTTCAAGAGGCTCAGAAGCCTCCTTTCAAGAGGCTCAGAGCCTCCTTTCAAGAGGCTCAGGCCTCCTTTCAAGAGCTCAGAAGCCTCCTTTCAAGAGGCTCCAGCCTCCTTTCAAGAGGCTCAGGAAGCCTCCTTTCAAGAGGCTCAGAAGCCTCCCTTTCAAGAGGCTCAAGCCTCCTTTCAAGAGGCTCAGAAGCCTCCTTTCAAGAGGCTCAGAGCCTCCTTTCCAAGAGGCTCAGAAGCCTCCTTTCAAGAGGCTCAGAAGCCTCCTTTCAAGAGGCTCAGGCCTCCTTTCAAGAGGCTCAGAAGCCTCCTTTCAAGAGGCTCAGAAGCCTCCTTTCAAGAGGCTCAGAAGCCTCCTTTCAAGAGGCTCAGAAGCCTCCTTTCAAGAGGCTCAGAAGCCTCCTTTCAAGAGGCTCAGAGCCTCCTTCAAGAGGCTCAGAAGCCTCCTTTCAAGAGGCTCAGAAGCCTCCTTTCAAGAGGCTCGGAAGCCTCCTTCAAGAGGGCCTCAGAGCCTCCTTTCAAGAGGCTCAGAGCCTCCTTTCAAGAGAGGCTCAGAAGCCTCCTTTCAAGAGGCTCAGAAGCCTCCTTTCAAGAGGCTCAGAAGCCTCCTTTCAAGAGGCCTCAGAGCCTCCTTCAAGAGGCTCAGAAGCCTCCTTTCAAGAGGCTCAGAAGCCTCCTTTCAAGAGGCCTCAGAAGCCTCCTTTCAAGAGGCTCAGAGCCTCCTTCAAGAGGCCTCAAGCCTCCTTCAAGAGGCCTGGAAGCCTCCTTCAAGAGGCTCAGAAGCCTCCTTTCAAGAGGCCCAGGAAGCCTCCTTTCAAGAGGCTCAGAAGCCTCCTTTCAAGAGGCTCAGAAGCCTCCTTTCAAGAGGCTCAGAAGCCTCCTTTCAAGAGGCTCAGGAAGCCTCCTTTCCAAGAGGCCTCAGGCCTCCTTTCAAGAGGCTCAGAAGCCTCCTTTCAAGAGGCTCAGAAGCCTCCTTTCAAGAGGCTCAGAGCCTCCTTTCAAGAGGCCTCAGAAGCCTCCTTTCAAGAGGCTCAGAAGCCTCCTTTCAAGAGGCTCAGAAGCCTCCTTTCAAGAGGCTCAGAAGCCTCCTTTCAAGAGGCTCAGAAGCCTCCTTTCAAGAGGCCCAGAAGCCTCCTTTCAAGAGGCTCAGAGCCTCCTTTCAAGAGGCCTCAGGCCTCCTTTCAAGAGGCTCAGAAGCCTCCTTTCAAGAGGCTCAGAAGCCTCCTTTCAAGAGGCTCAGAAGCCTCCTTTCAAGAGGCTCAGAAGCCTCCTTTCAAGAGGCCTCAGGCCTCCTTTCAGAGGCTCAGAAGCCTCCTTTCAAGAGGCTCAGGCCTCCTTCAAGAGGCTCAGAAGCCTCCTTTCAAGAGGCCTCAGAGCCTCCTTTCAAGAGGCCTCAGGCCTCCTTTCAAGAGGCTCAAGCCTCCTTTCAAGAGGCCTGGAAGCCTCCTTTCAAGAGGCTCAGAAGCCTCCTTTCAAGAGGCTCAGGCCTCCTTTCAAGAGGCCTGGAAGCCTCCTTTCAAGAGGCTCAGAAGCCTCCTTTCAAGAGGCTCAGAGCCTCCTTTCAAGAGGCTCAGAAGCCTCCTTTCAAGAGGCCTCAGGAAGCCTCCTTTCAAGAGGCTCAGAAGCCTCCTTTCAAGAGGCTCAGAAGCCTCCTTCAAGAGGCCTCGGAAGCCTCCTTTCAAGAGGCTCAGGAAGCCTCCTTTCAAGAGGCTCGGAAGCCTCCTTTCAAGAGGCTCAGAAGCCTCCTTTCAAGAGAGGCCTCAGAGCCTCCTTTCAAGAGGCTCAGAAGCCTCCTTTCAAGAGGCTCAGAAGCCTCCTTTCAAGAGGCTCAGGAAGCCTCCTTTCAAGAGGCTCAAGCCTCCTTTCAAGAGGCTCAGAAGCCTCCTTTCAAGAGGCTCAGAAGCCTCCTTTCAAGAGGCTCAAGCCTCCTTTCAAGAGGCTCAGGAAGCCTCCTTTCAAGAGGCTCAGAAGCCTCCCTTTCAAGAGGCTCAGAAGCCTCCTTTCAAGAGGCTCAGAAGCCTCCTATCAAGAGGCTCAGGCCTCCTTTCAAGAGGCTCAGGAAGCCTCCTTTCAAGAGGCCTCAAGCCTCCTTTCAAGAGGCTCAGAAGCCTCCTTTCAAGAGGCCTGGAAGCCTCCTTCAAGAGGCTCCAGCCTCCTTTCAAGAGGCTCAGAAGCCTCCTTTCAAGAGGGCCTCAGGCCTCCTTTCAAGAGGCTCAGAAGCCTCCTTTCAAGAGGCCTGGAAGCCTCCTTTCAAGAGGCTCAGAAGCCTCCTTTCAAGAGGCTCAGAGCCTCCTTTCAAGAGGCCTCAGAAGCCTCCTTTCAAGAGGCTCCAGCCTCCTTCAAGAGGCTCAAGCCTCCTTCAAGAGGCTCAGAAGCCTCCTTTCAAGAGGCCTCAGCCTCCTTTCAAGAGGCTCGGAAGCCTCCTTTCAAGAGGCTCAGAGCCTCCTTTCAAGAGGCCTCAGAAGCCTCCTTTCAAGAGGCTCCAGCCTCCTTTCAAGAGGCCTGGAAGCCTCCTTTCAAGAGGCTCAGGCCTCTTTTCAAGAGGCTCAGAAGCCTCCTTTCAAGAGGCTCAGAAGCCTCTTTTCAAGAGGCTCAAGCCTCCTTTCAAGAGGCTCGAAGCCTCCTTTCAAGAGGCTCGCAAGCCTCCTTTCAAGAGGTTCGGAAGCCTCCTTTCAAGATGTCTCGAAAGCCTCCTTTCAAGAGGCTCGGAAGCCTCCTTTCAAGAGGCTCGGAAGCCTCCTTTCAAGAGGCTCGGAAGCCTCCTTTCAAGAGGCTCGGAAGCCTCCTTTCAAGAGGCTCAGAAGCCTCCTTTCAAGAGGCTCGGAAGCCTCCTTTCAAGAGGCTCTGAAGCCTCCTTTCAGGAGACTCGGAAGCCTCCTTTCAAGAGGCTTAATAACTAAGCTGCTAGGCGACAATGTCCCAGTGGGGGACGTAATGTCAATAAGAAGAAGATGAGTTACTTTTATTTTCATTTACAGACAAAAAATAGGGGGTACCTCAATGAATGCAAAAGACCGAAGGGGTACCTCTCTGGAAAAAGGTTGAGAACCGCTACGCAACATAGATAGCATCCACATCATCCTCGAAAAGAAATCGATCAATGCAGTTACGTCCGTATGATCCTAAGATCGAGAATTTGCCCTTTCGTCGATTCATTTTCACGGCCTGCTATTCCATGGGTCAAATAGATCGAATGTTTCGAAACTTTGACACTAAGACTGACCGATTTCTGCAACTTGCATTTCCACCTGACTTCACGGGTATTTAATCGCACTTAAAGTGATTCTGTGCGATGGAAATTTAAACGAACTTTATTCCATATCACGTTGACTCCATTTGGTTTTATTGTGCACCTGTTTGTTTGGACCTCTGAGCGTTTGCTCAGCTGTTTGAAGTTGGTCTGTCGATGTAAATCACTCTGACAGGTTGTTGCACAAAGCGAAAGCCGCTGCAATCTCTTTTGAGCAGTTTGCGAATGGGAGCAAGTTACAAAAATTAATGTAGGAACTTGTTTTTAAACATTTTTTTTCTTCGAAATAGATAACGATTTATTATTATCATTACATTTATTTAATTGTTCATGTTGTCTTTGTGTAGACGTATGGCAGTGACAATATTTTTGATGCTTTATTTATGTGAATATTAAATTTATATAACTGCTTCTTCACTTATATGGCACAGAAAAATAAAAAAAAAAACTGTTAAATAACAGAAAGATAAAATTTTATCACCAAGAAAATTCAAGGGGAAAGGGATGGAGCATCGATTCATTATCCAATTTTTACTTGTGTACAACATATATGGACGTTTTTCTATGAGGTTTAACAATTAAAGTTTTAAATTAATTCAAATAAATAATATTTCTCGAATCCTGTTCTGGATTGAATCAAGCTTTATGAATACAGAGCAGTACGAATCAGCTGATTGGAAAATCTTCCATAAACTTTATTGTCTGATTCACTTGTGGGTCATTTCAATGCCTTCAACTTATATGTACAGTTAATTCTCAAGTAAATAAAACTTTATCATAATAGTAATTACTATCTTCCTATACGACGTTCTCGCACTGTACTGTATGTGTCTTTTTCCTTGTTATACCCTCAAATGACACAGCGAAATTATCGCTCCTGAAACCAAATGACAATGATTTCACGCATCAGTCAATTAACGCGCCCCACCGCACCCACCGTGTCGTGACCGAAGACACTTGATTTAAGCAATGCTTAACCCTCTGGGTAAGACACGCAGCCATGAATCATCAATACCCACAGTACTGCATATCATTGATTATTGGACGCAACTGAAAGAAAAAACCTGCGATCGAATACATAACGAACACCCCTTCGTAATGGCCCTCCCAGCTGATCGGGCCCTGATCGATTGCCATTGACCGTACCCGTCGGGCCGCCCTGCAATGTAATTTACGAAATTACATGCTTTTTTGGGTGTTTTACGCACAAACACCGCAACGAACGGGTGCCGGGGAGGGAAATTTTGGTCCTTCACTTAGGATTCGCCAATCTGCGAAGATGCGTGCGCAGTTCGTTACCAACTGGCGGCAACTTTGTGCGACTGATAATTTATGGTTCGATCATAACGCAAACAAAGCCGTTTCCCATAAAGGTATCATTAGGAGTAGGGGCTCCCTTTCCGTATGTGAATTTATGTGCTCGCCCGGTTGGTGATCAATCGCATTTTCCGTGATCGCTGGCTCTGAGTTAATGTAAATCACACCTGATTAACATATTACAAAATCGGGGCATCGCATCGTATCGGCGATTTTCCCAACTGTCCGCATGGAGAAATTGTGCAACAGAACGGGAGAGAACGGGTAAAACCTGAAATTTGATGATCGCAATTTCTCCGCGGGCCCGATCGACATAAACTCGTATCTTGATATCGCAACCAGCGACCAGCGGCGATAATCCGATCTCAACTGCTGTTACTAAGGTCGACTCACTGTGTCTGAGCGGAAAAAACCAGGCGAATTGCCGAAATTTCACTTTTCCTGCACTTGCAGCGAGCAAACATGTCAGGTTCAGATCGTTTACTTGCTACTCGGTTAATTGGAGGTGATTACCCTTGAATTCGATAGCGGCGGAGACGACGATGCATTTTCAAGATCATCGATAGCCTCTCAATTACGGCCGGCGTCAGTGGCTGGGAAGAAAAGAACGTAAAAAGCGAATCTCCACTTGAATTGGTTGTTGGTTGCGGTTGGGAGATATACCGATGTTGATAACATTCGACTGCTCGAGGAAAATTTTCCGACATTTAGATTGATCACCTGATCGGTTTGTATTTGCCTGATCTGTCGCTGAGGGGTGATCTCATCTTCATTTTAGGCGCTGTAAACCGAATATGAAAATGTGTTGATCGAGAAGGTCATCTTTCATGTTCAATTAGGGTTCCATGTGGTTTACGACCGATAAAGTTTCTTGTATAAATAGAAATTAAAACAAAGCCCTATGGAAATAACATTAACATAATAAAGTTATTAAAACTGCGCATTTGTTTTCGGAGAATTTCTGAAAAAAATGGAGAATCTTCGATTTTCTGATTTTTTTTTCGAAACTTGTAGTTTTTAACAAAATTTGAAAAATCTTATCCAAATTTCGGAGACTTTCCTTCAAAATTTGAAGAATTTCCTCCGAGTTTCGGGGAATTTCTGTCGAAAATCGCAAAATTTCTGCTGAAATTTGATTAACTTTATTCGAAGCGAATTTCGGTCCAAGCTTGGTGAACCTCTTCGAAACTTGGAAAATTTGTTTCAAAATTCGGAAAATTTTTGTCGAAATTCGGAAAATGTCGATGTTTGGAGAATTTTTGTCGAAATTTGGAGAATTTCAGCCGAAATTTGGAAAATTTCCGTTGAAGTGTCTGAATGTCTGTAATTCAATTCGTAGAATTTCTTTTCAAATAAGGATAATTTATGATGATATTCCAACTGAATTATACTACTTTAGACAGATTGTTTGAACCAGGCCTATGCTAAGAGCTCATGTTTAGCGTAGCCAACACCAACACCAACGCCGAGCAACGTACGTCAAATCTAAAAAAGCTTAACATCATAAAACATCCAAAATCAGCTTTCTTCAATATGCAACTTTAATCGGGAATATTCATTAAATGTGACTAATGAGTTTAATTGATTCAAAACTTATCTACATGATCAATTTTGATTTTACTTACATGGAGAACAACAATTTGTCTTTTATTTCACCGTAAAAAGCTTGAGCAGAATTTATAAAAAAATAAATCCTGCTCTTTTATTGTTGTGGATATTTTTAATTATCAAGCTACAATCATTGGTGTTGTTGACGATTGTTGACATCTCATGCAACTGACAGCGGTCTATCTGCACACTGTGCCCGGGACATAGTGGCTATTTTTTGGCTAAGGGAGTTAGATAGGGATGTCTATAGCCTGGTTTGAACGTATTAGACAGATTCAATTGTATTAATATTAATTTATTTTCCTTCTAAAAACACGTCCTCTATGAAATCCCGGAAGTTATTACCAGACAATGTTGAAAGCACAGTGATTAATGTCAATCACGATGCGAGTTTAAAATATGATAGCGAAGAATTTGCGTGAATTTATTCTGGTCATATTCCCCATGATATCTAAGCTTCATAAGTAGTGTAGCAATGTTCATATCAGCAAATCGCTTTTATCCACCGTGTGATACGCAGATTTCGTTGATTATATCCCGGCTTTTGGCTGCGCATCAATCCCAGCTGGTAGGTCTGGTAGGCACCACCGCACCGCACCACACACTTGAGTACACATTTATCGCGGCTTACATATGAATTATCATTTAGGCATCATCATAAAATTAGCATCCCATTATGCGCCTCGGCATTATGCACGCTACGAAATGTCTCGGATCTGTCCCGGCGAGCAGAATGAGTAGACACAGATAGGAGGACACAGCCGGTGGTCGTTGTCTCCCCATTACCGAGTATAATTGGACGCTGACGCTGATGATGATGAGGACGACGTCGGCGACAATGCAGTGCCGCTGCTTGTTCAACGCCAGCCGCCGTGATCATATGTGCGATTCGCTTTCGTTCGGGACAATTCTGGACCAATTCTCCTTGCCCGGCGCATAGAGAAGTCGGCCAGTAGGTACACTTGTTCAATCAATGGGAGAGTCTGCTTCGGCAGACGGCGAACAACGAGATGATGATAATGGGGCTCCTTCGGGTAGGGTGACAGACGACCAACCCGTCATAGGCGTTTGTTATGCTTTCACTGCCATTCGAGCCTATGACAGGAAATGGATCTCTGACGGTAGTATCTGCTGTGACCCCACCGTTTGTAGTTACATAAGCTTATTAGTCGGAATGGATGTCGACGTTGTCGCTATTTGTTACAGTGGTTGGTGGCATGGCGACGCGCGCCAAAGGACAATGACCATCGTCCAATTTTGCATTCTCCTCGCAGTTCCGGATGCTTTGTTATCGTAAATAGAAAAATTGCCATTGGAAGTAATAAATATAGATTTTGAGAGGTGTGCGTTCCCATTTTTGAATGTTTCCGTCAGCAGAAAGTGTGTTCACTGACCGGCAAATAGGCCCTGGTGTTATGTAAGACACATATATGTTTGGAATAAATATCTATACTTCGCATGAGAATTACAAAATATCTACTAAAGGCATTTAGTATTATTTACGATATTCAAATTAATTTATGAAATTTATGTAAATTCGTACAAAAATGCTTCAACAGAAATTCTTTATCATTCAATTTTGTTAAAACGATATTACTGAAAAAAAAATGTAGAGATAAAATCTAATGAAAATTTCAGCATCATTGGATTATGAATATGCAACTTTGAGTGGGATGTCCGTTTGTTGCACAAAATTTGTTGGAACCAGCACTGCGATTTTGTAATTGACAACGTCTAGACATTCCTGTGCGTACAGTTCGGGAGTGACAACTTGTATTGAATACAGAGACGAGTGGATGGGTCTTCATCAGTGAAGATTCGAAGGTTTAAAATAGCACAAATATTTAGGTGAAGTCTACTTTGCACTATTCATTTGAGATTGTTAGTTTGCTACGCAGACGATTTAGATTTCCAAAGCATTTTTTATCGTCTCAACACCAGTGGATTCAAGTGATTAGGGGATTCGTTAAAACTATACAAAAATTAATATTTGCATTGTCACTCTACTTCATAATTTTTAAAGCCCAAAGAATTTCGGTCAAAATATGATGTTCAAAAACAAAAATACGATTTGAATTTTCACCTCTCTCCATGCGGATTCATTTATTTTCATCCAACTTCTTAAAATAGCACACAGACTCTATATATTTTTTAGAAAAAAAATGTTGTTCTACAAAATTGTTAGAAAAAGTAATGCCATCATTATGATGCTATCAAAAAATAGGGTGGCCCGTGTTATAAAAAAATTTAGAAAATATTTTTTTATTTCTCGGAATACTGACATGTTATGTTCTATAAAGTTGTAGCACAGCTTATTCCAATAAATTTTGCTAAAAACGATTTTTCTGTTGGCTGATTTAGAGCAATTTTACATGATTTGATTAGGGCGTACCTAAAAAAAAAACAGTATTTTTGATCTACTTTTTTTGTTTAAGATTTCTCGAAAAAGTCGTCTTCGGGTGACTTTTAGAGCTAAAAAAATACGCAACTTTTGATGGGTAAATGTGCTCAATATCTTTTTTCGATCAAAAGTTAAAATAGTTTTTCTGTCAAAATTACATTTTTTTCAAAAGTTGATATCTTCGGTTAGGGCAGACCAAAAAAATATGTTTACACGGCACTTAAAAGAGCAATTCGATTGTTCTCCAACAAAAAAATTTTTTTACAAGAACTGCTGCAATGCATTCAAATGAACGCAAATAAATGTGAATTGATGAAAATAACTGAATCTATCTCCCTAAAGTGCAATTTTGACCTCTTTTATGTACTTTTATTGATACTCTTATGTGTTTTCTTGTTTTATAATACTCGAGAAAGGCACCATCACCACTAGGTGGATTATTCTGGTTTTTTTTTTCACTATAGATCGTCTAGACAAATGATCGTTATGTGGTGAGTTACTTTTTAAGATTTTCAACCGTATTTATTCTTCAGGGTGGTTTGTGTGTTTTGACTTTTCTAAAAGTTTTTTTGGCTCGAAAAAAAATATGCTGCGTATATATCATAGAAAGGGGATTAGGTCTCCCCAAATGCTAAGATTGCATGTACTGTCGAATTTCATAACAAAAATCAGTCGTGAATACCCCCAGCAAGTCGCATAACAGTCGTAAATCTGAAACGATCTTTTAATTTAGTCGAAGAAACGGCTTTTGCGCCACCTTCTTAAGAAGAACCGTTTCTCATGCATAAGTTCCCGGAACAAGACTGTCTTCTCAGGACAGGTCAGATTTTTTTAAGAATCGATGATTTACTCTAACTCCAAACGTCGAACGGCAATTCTGTATCTTCGAGTCGAGTCAAGTACGAGACACTGAAGACGGCCTTACTTTTGAGGTCGAAATACGTATCTGTCAAGATACAATTAAGTGGTGGAATTCAATGGGATTGTATAAAATCGTCTTAAGACAGGTGAAAACATTCCACTAAAAAGCTCAAAATAATTTTCTTATCAATTCTGTATCGTAATTCTCAAATCAAATTAAGCTTAAGAAGCAATCAAAATCTCGGTAATCAACCAGAAGGGAATCGGTTAGCGATCAATAGACTTAATTCAATCGAATTGTCAAATAAAACTTAATTAATTTGCTTTTATCTCATTCCTCGATCGCGAGCTAAAAATAACTAATTATATATTTAGGAACTTAGAAAATTTATTTAAATTCAAGCTGGCCTAAGCCCTTGTGTGATGTCACATCTTCTACTCTCTCAAAGAAAATTGAGGTGGTCAAACGCAAAGGGGTGTAAGTGACAAAAAGTTTATTTTGAGAAAAATGAGTGCAAAGTTTTTCAATATTTTTTCGCTCCATACAAATTGTATTGTCTTTCTATGAATATTCATATTTTTTATAAACATCGTACAAACTATATCAAGATATTGCCACAAAGCTCGAGAATCTAAGCATTTATTGCTGTAGTCAACTCAATTTTGACTAAAATGTCACTTACTCCCTTCTGCTTCTAACCCTCTCAATTTTTATTTATTTAAAAGTGAGCAAAATTCTGGTCTGATCTAACCTTTTTATCGATTTCCGCGACAAATATCCCGTTGAAGATTGTCCATGGGGGTCCAATAGAATACAAACATTCAAACGCTTCGATAACTCCCTTTATCCTGCATCGGCTTTGGCCTCTAACCGTACTCTTTAGTACTCACGTATCTCGCGCGCCGGCGTGTTATTCGAGGTAAATTCGTCCCATTGTTGCGTGGAGTACTTACTCCACGGCACCGACACCCAATTTTTTTTAATATAGATTTTGACAGTTTTGTCTGTTCGTTCTTTTTTGGGGGATAAATTTATTTCCAGTGTCAAGAGTGCGTGTTGGCTCTTGTTTCGGACAGCAGAACGATCGCGCGATTTGCCAAAATATTGTGTTCTGCGCGGCCGTCAGTGCCTGTTTTGTCGTGTTTCTGCTCAGTAAGCAGATAGTTCGCGCGGCCGAGTGTGGAAACAATTGGTGCGTGATCGGACGTGTTTCAGGTAGGATTTAGAACATTCGTAAAATCCGAGGTTTTGGTTCTGTTTTTAATGTTCGGTGAATAAGCGTGCGGATGAACTTTTTTTGTATATGATGTGAAACATTTGTGAGATCCGGGTTACATTGTCCTCCTTTGGACGGTTCGTAAGTAAATTGAAGAATATATTTTAATAATTTTCCAGCATATACTGTTATTGACAAACGCTCTATATTGTCAAATAGAGCTTCCTGTTATTCACCTCACCCATTAACAATAATTTTCCTTCCCGAGACATCTATGAAGGAAGTATAGGTTCCCTGCATCTTCACTAGTAGATGTTGAACTAACATTCCTTCCCTTCCTTCCGTGATTACAAGGACGTGGCCAGGTATACAACTGCTACTGTATAGGAAAAGGTACTAATCCCAAGTACCAATTTGCGACAATATATAGTAGATTGCTCGATTGAGCATTGTATAGCCACCAACGATTTGAACAATCACATATACTATGCTATGCTATGCTATAAATTTATTCCGCAGTGTCAAATTACTCCAATACTGATTTATTTTGCAATAGTATGTGCGCGAATTTTTAATGTTTATGTTTTTACTAGCTTTATGTACCCGGCCTTGCTCGGAATTGCCAGTTTGATTCGCAGTTTTTTTTCACAATCGGAAAATGAATAAACCAATTGGTCAACAGGATAATTGTGTTTTCTTATTGATACTTCATCATTTGATTAAAAGAAGGCAGATTTCATTTGAAAACATTGACTGATTTTGAAGAAGGGAGCAAACCCATAATCGCCTTATTTCGGCAAACGTCTATTTCTAAAGAAGGAAAAACATCCACCGATGCCTTATTCCGGGCAAACGTCTATTTTTAAAGAAGGGATCACATTCACCATCCAGAAGGAAACACATTAATCATTGCTTTTCACGTTGGGCAAACCATGATTTCGATAAATGGTTGAATTGATCGATAACTAAACAATACAATAATGGGTTCAGAAGTTAGGCTGGAGCATACACACAAACATACAAACATTGAGTTTTATATATCTCGGCAACTTATTCAAAACGACGTATGTGATTTTGTAAACAAAGATGCATACGTCGATTTGTCAATATGATGACACTCCACGCAAACCAACACAACGAACATGTAGCCGAAACCTTCCCTACCTGTATGTGGCGATAGTTTGCGTGGGAGTGCTATCAGATTGCAGAAATCAACGTTTAAATTTTTGTTTACAAAATCACATACGTCACATACGTTGAATAAGTATCCGAGATATATAGATAGCTAATAGCTATATGTATCCGGCTTTGCTAGGGACTGAAAAGTAAATTATAGAATTAAATGTCCAATGCTGTAGCACGAAACCCACAGAGGTAGATCTACCGGTCATAGAATTGAACCTTTGTATCAATATATTTTTATATCTTTGTTTGGCCCTTCCACCTTTTCAATAAACATCTTCCAAAAATAGAGAATAAGTGTACCAAATCTGGTTGAAATTTATCCTGGGAGTTACACTGAATTGCTCATTTTTTAAAGACAACCCCTTCCCCCATAACTTCCCTTTTTCCAAAATGACCTCCCACCTTCTTTGTTATCTTCTCCTTAGGATAGAAAATGTGCACCAAATTTGGCTGAAATCGGTCCTGGGAGTTGGGTGTTACACTGAATTGCTCTTTTCTAAAGACAACCCTTCCCCTTACCCTCCCTTTTCCCAATGATCATCCCACCCCTTTGTTATTTTCTCCTTAGGATAGAGAATGTGTGTACCAAATTTGGATGAAAGCGGTCCAGGGGTTCAAAAGAAACACTGAATTGCCTGTTTTCTGAACAATACCCCTCCCCAGACCCTCCTCTTTTCCCAAATTACACTTCCATGTGATCGACTTCTCTTAGTGAATATGTGTACAATATTTGGTTGATATGGGTACTGGAAGTTGGGAGTAACACTGAATTGCTCGTTTTATAAAGACAACCCTCCCCCATACCCTCCCTCTTTTACAATGACCGCCCCACCCCTTTGTTATCTTTTCTTTAGGTAGAGAATGTGTGTATCAAATTTGGTTGAAATCGGTGCAGGGGTTCAGAATTTACTCTAAATTACCCGTTTTCTGAACAATACCCTCCCTCCAGACCCCTCCCCTTTCCCAAAATCTCTCATATGATTGTTTCCTTATAGTGAATATGTGTACAAAATTTGGTTGAAATCGGTCCTGGGAGATGAAAGTTACACATAATTGTTCGTTTTCTAAACAAAACCCCTCCCCCTTTCTTAAATGACCCTCCCACCCCCTTTGTTAACTTCCCCTGAGGATAGAGAACGTGTGTACCAAATTTGGGTGGATTCGGCCAAGTGGTTCAGAAGTAGTTAGCGAACATACATACATAGATTGGTTTTTATATATATAGATAAGAGATTAAGATGCAAAATCATGATTGAATAAAAAAAACCCAGATTAATCCACCTACAGTGAGATTTTGACCCTTCCTTAGTTATAAGGATATTTTTTTCCAGACTCCAGTATTTAAAACGAGATAAAACTACTCAGCTTCCCACGGCGATTTACCATGAAAGTGACAAAATAATTGCCTACCCAAAGGCGGATGTCATAGGTTAAGTGACAACTTAACGAATGATAACGTACTGTACTTCATGCTGCCTATCTATAAGGCGCTCGTCGGATTGAATAACTATTGTGACATGGTTAGTAACTATCGTAACGCTGGTTGCATATATTGTACTCGTAATTTCCAGAGACCTCGATAACCAGAGACCAGAACTAACTAAATCAGTCATTGATCTGAGCGAAACTCAATAGCGTTCAATAATAACATATATTTCGCCTTATGGATGCCTAATTTGGTAAAACTAAACTTGTTCAATACCTTAAAAATGAGCGAGATTTTTATGGCAGTAAATTTTAGAATTTGCACACATACGCACACATACATGCAACCAAGTGATCTATTAGTGTCCCAAAACATGCTCAGATTTGCTATCTAGCTTCCATTGAAGAAATTTTTGAAATCCCTTTCAATTTTTACGTTTTTGCTTTTCTGAGAAGATTTTTTTGTACACGCTTCTATATGTTCCTCAATAAAAATCATTTGTTTCTTTGAAACAAATCAGAAAAATAGGCATAATTCCATATCGTATCATTTGTTATAATTATATTTTCAATATCAAGGTGAATTTGTTCCAAATACCATACATTTTATTTAATAATTCACGAGGATTCTTGATAGATTACGTAACACACCTGCGTAACGCATACAAAGAGAAATTATAGACACTTCCGAAGGAAGGGTCAAAAATGAACAAACTACAAATTAAAACTATTATACACTCGATTCCATGCTTTATACTTCAACTCATTTGCTCAAATCTTTAGAATGCTACTTGCACAAAGTACTGTCTATGCCTTTGTTTGTTTCATATTATTTTCACTCACGAATTGTTTATGTTGCATTCGCAGTGCACTCGTATTAGTGACTCAGAAAAGATGTGACAAACATGGCTTGTCATCCTCGAGACGTCTCACTTCTCAATCCTCATTTCTCACTTCTCTGTAAAAAAAAGAGCTCCTCATTTTTTCGCGCTTCTCATTTTTTATAGTGAGAAGTAAGAAATGAGAAATGAGAAGTGAGACGTCTCTCTTCTTACTCCTAATTTTTCACTTTTCAAATGACCTATTCGACCAAAAAGACCTGTTCGGCCAAATGTCCTATTCGGTCAAATAACCCTTTCGGCCAAATGACCCTTTCGGCCCAATGACCCTTTCGGGCGAAAGATTTTTGGCCTAATGGTCTGTTTGGCCAAATGGTGTATTCGGCCAAACAACTTTCGGCCTAGTGGCATTCGGCCATATGGATTTCGGCCAAATGGCCCTTCCCCAATATGTCATCGAAAGTGTATAATGTTCACCTTATTGAACGTATATATAGTAATAGAATACTAGTTGCGAAAATGCAATTTATTTTAGCAAAATGACCAGAAAATTATCTAACTACATATCTCCCCTGTTGTTTATTCAAATCATTTTTTTAAACTATTTTAGAGTGATTTCTAAGATTATAACAAAGCTCATTATTCAAATTGTTCAAAATTACACATGACAATAGTAGGCCAATAGTCAATCTAATGCAGTGCTGCTAGTTTATCTTTTGTTATAACTACAAAAAATCGAAAACGTACTCTCACCCTACGCGCACTTTTGCCCCACTCCATTCTACTGCGACTTATCAAATGCATGACCAGTGAAAATTTCTTGCTAGATTCTGAGTTTGGTTATGTACTGTTTGATTTGAAATGCGTAGTATTGAGACGTATAACAAAAGAACTGATCCGAGACGAACTACAAAAAATCGCTCAGAATGGGTTGATCAGAGCGCAGGCAATGCTACAGAAATTCATTGACGACTCCGTCGATTTGTTGTCGTTGTCGTCTAACTTTAGTTTTGTTGCTAAGGCCATGATTTGTTTAAGGGAAAGTTGATCTGAGACGAATATTCATCATAATACAAAACACGCCAATAAATTTATTCACAGACAACGGCTGCAAATTACTTTACTTGTAGATGGTCATCAATACTGACGTCATTGAATTTTCTTTAGTTACCGTATGAATGAATTCATTGAAGCGTCTTTTTCGACACGTACTTGTAATTCTTCTATCGACGGCAACATTCTGCCGTCGCCAAGCAACCATGTTTTATACTTTGAAGAAAATAATCTCGGATTTACCTTCTCTTATGAAAACATTTTTGGAGGCATTCTCCATAGTGAAAACATTCTCGAGGGAAAACACCCAACGACAACCATCGTTAGGATCGCCATCGATTTTTCTTTAGTCATCATGCGAATAATTTCATTGCATCGTCTCATTCCGACACGTACTTAAGATTCTACTACCGATGTAACTTTATGCCATGCCATCGTTGTCATCAAGCGATTAGGTATGTTTTGCATTTTGAATCAAATAAATCCCGAAACCGATCGCCTTTCCAATCACTGCAGCAACCACCCATGGCGTCCGATGATTCCGCTTCCGACGCCAAGCGGTTATGTTTTGACCTATACGCGGAGAACGTAGTGTATACGTTCCGAATTCCAGCCGAAAGTTTAGTTATTTTAAAAATTTTATTTACACTACATATTAGATGAGCTTACCTTTTTGGGCTTGGATTTGCTTCGTTCATGTATTTGAATTAAACTTAACAATAAGTAAAATGAACTCAATCAAATTAACTCAGATCTCTCAATCAAAATACACACTTTGTCCCTTGTTCCTTCTGTGCGCCATATTGGAATACCGTAAATTTTCTCACCCACACGTGAGGTAAAAGTAACGTGAATTTCATTTAGCAGTTACATGAAAGTCAGGTATGTTTCACCACGATGCAGATAGTATCCACGTGATATGTATGAATCTCACCGAACTCGAACATTTTAAAATTAACCTAATTTTCAGGTAAAACTAAAGTGCCTCATTGGTTCAGTGCAGGACCGCTACCACCACCGTAGCAAAAAAAACTGCTGCACCACCACCGCTGCGGTAGCCGTAGCCTGAGTTGATCAGGAACCCTGGGCTGCTTTCCGTTAATTCGTGAATGAAAATGGCTCGTGAAACACGGGTCTTTGTATACACAGGAGAAACAAAGCAGTTGGGCAAAATGCCCGTACCTTACATCAATCTGATGTCCGTTTTGGGGATGCATGAACGGGATTGATTAATTCTGAATTGTTTACCGTGTTCGAAAATTAATAACATTTTCAATAGTTTAACGTTGATAATCAATGAAAATGAGATTGATGTCATTCAACATCAACAACAACAAAATATTGCTTGCACCACTAATGGGTACACTGTTCCTTTAGTGGCGCAAAAAAAAAAAATTTTTTCCCATAGTGGTGCTATATGAAAACTCGCCACTATTGTTACAGTTGCACCACTATAGGTGCAAGGGAGTGAATTTTATTATAGTTTTTCAAGTGAAATCTTAGGATAAGTTGCATTTAATAGGATATTTAAGGCATGACGCATCATCTGAAATCATCGTAAAGTGCATAATTATGATAAATCTCATTAAAACTCCACTACCTCCACGATTGGTGCTACCTCCACTAAGGGTACGGTTACCCTAGTATCGATGGAATTAGCAAATTGCTGTAGAGTTTCCAAATCGAATGATAAGGAAATTTCGAAAAAATCATTAAAAGATAAAGACGCTATTATCTAATTTTGCGACAGTCTTGAATTTGGAAATTTAAGTTTTACAATCCGAGTTTTCCCGAGTATACGTCAAAAAATACAACATTCACCGGGGATCCTACAAGAATTCTGATAAGAATTCTTTAGTGATTTTGATGGGAGTGTTCCAGGGACTCCGACGTGAATATTCCTGGGAGTCCGAACGAAATGTTTCAGGGATAACAAATCCTCCCAGGATGTCGACGGGAATTCTCCAGGAATGTTTCAGGAATTCCAACAGATATATTCCGAGGGTTCCGACGGGAATGTTCCAAAAAAAAATAGGGAAATCGTCTAGAAATTGTCAAAGTTTCTGAAACAAACCTTCAAAGAATTCCGAAGCAAATGTCCAAACGATTCCTGACGAATTCCGAAGCAGATCAACAAGAGATTCTGAAGCAAATCTTCCATGGATTAAGAAGGGTATTATTAGTTTTGTTATCGCATATTGTTGCATTGTCGTATCTATAACTATGAATAATTCGTTTTTCTTAATGTTTTTAATTGTAATAGAGAATAAGTAAATTTGATCATTTAGGCTGCATAACAAATAAACGCGAAGTGCGTGCGCCAATTTCAGAAAAATGGAAGATACAAAGTAGGAAACAAGCCTGAGATTCAATCCACAACCTCTTGCTTATGAAGTAGAAGTTGTAGCTCTATGACCACCAATCCCGGTGCCATGAACGCATTTTATTCTATGTAACATGTTTGAAACAGGCCGACAGATCTTTGGTTATGCGTGTAAACCTTAAGGACTTATTCCAGGTTTTTTTCTGGATGACCATGAACATCTGCCATGACTGCAGCCTATTCTATGTAAAACCTCGTATTCAGCCAACAGTCAACACAATCATTGTAGTAGTTATCGGACGTATTCGACATCGGAGCTCATTTCACCAAAGTGCCTATATCAGAACTTTGTCGACGCATACGAGGTAAGAATCAGCAAACGGAGGTCCGGAATTTCGAACGGCATCAAGTTCAAGGGTATTAGATGTTCAAAAGAAATTCCTGAATATATTTCAAAATGAATGATTTGAAGAATTTTCCAAAAAAAATCCAGGAGGAAGTTTTGAATTCCGAAGGAACTCCTGAGAAAGATTCTGAAGTTATTCTTGAAATTCATTCTTTCAATTTTCGAAGAAACACGACACGTCTCACCTCAAGCAACTCGCGGACAGGAAACTCTCGCAATCAAATTCAGGAAAAACCACAGAGCTTCACTCTGCGACACTTTATTCACTTCTGTCTTCTCTCTCTTAAAGCTAGTTAACCTGTCTTTATCCCCCCTCTTCCTGGCAGCACTGCACCACTCCATTTCTTTTCTACTTCTTCTTATTCCCTTCCTTCTGTGGCCGACGACCCGGCAGAAACAATGCCGGATTAGGCCGACTAGGGAACCAGGAAATGACGGCGGGTCTTGTTGGGGTTTTTGTCTTCAACGCCTTCTCTTGTTCCACACACTTCTTCTCTATTCTTCAACTTCCAACTTTGGTAACTTTAAAACATACGTTCGCTTCGAAATACTTTGGAATAGTGATCGCAACCCAGGGTCATGACCTTCTTTTCCAGGTCAGTCACCTCGTCTCATAGCATCGACCCAATTACGCCACCTCTTAATGACTACTTAACAAAGGTGCTTCTGGCCCTCTGGTGTTGGGTTGGAGGACTAAAGTATTGGGAAAACCTAAACATAAAGTCGAATTTCACCTGTTATTCACAAACAATTCACGCATTAGACTACATTTTCATGAAGTTCTCGACAACACTCATCACATAACATAACCAACACTTACAAATTCGTTTAGGATTTCCCCGAAAGTTTCTTTGAATTTTATTCTAGTTTATTTTGAGAAATTAATTGGGATAATTTCTAAAAGTATTGCTCAAGGAGTTTCCAAAGGAATTCTTGCAGGAACTTCAGGTCTTAGGAAAGAAATAATTCGATGTGGAAGTATTGACCTAATGTTTGGTGGAAACTCCGAAGGAATTCCTGGAAGAATTTTCGAAGGAATTTCTGGATTCATTCCTGGAAGATGTTTTGAAGAAATCCCTCCGGGAATCGCCGAAGAAATTTCTGGAGTAATCTTCAAAGGAATTTTAGAATAAATTACTGGTGCATTTTCCGAAAGAACAACTACCTGGGGCTATTTTCGAAGGAAATCCAGGAGAAATTCCAGATGGAACAATTCCAGAAGAAATTTTGGAATGAGTTACTGAAGGAATTTCCGAAGGAATTCCTGTATAAATCTAGGAATTTCTTCGCAAATTCTATTTGGAGTTTCTTCCTTAAGGAATTGCTTAAAAATGCATTCAGAAAACTCATTCGGAAATTCTATATGAATGATCATAACAATTTAGTGCATTATTTTGTAATAACTACCCAAATTTAAATTATTTTTCAAAGTGTACGTTATAACGGGGAAAATGTACGCTATATCGAGTGACTTTATATCGAGTGTACGTTATATCGGGGGTACGTTATATCGAAGATTACCTGTATATATAGGTTTTCATTACTTTCTTATTCTTTCTTATTCTCTCATCTGCTTTTTTGAATCACTTGCTTTCTAACAGTTTTCCATTACTTACTTGTTCCATGTTATTATTTCATTCTTTCTGCTTTTTTATATAACATTTATCATTTGGGTCCAGAAAAGGTTATTACGGATAGTTCTCAAGCATCTACCGCAAGCCTTCCAGCGTATATCGATAGATATCAACCATTTGCCCTGCGGAACCCCGTAAATGCAGGGCAAAGACAATGATCTCTATTGCAATCGAGCTTTGATCGCACTATTTACGGATTTAACCAGTCAATTTGTGCCATGATCCGCATGTTTACTTCAATTGAACATATGTTTTACTTTGGTATGTCTGCGGCTCAGTTCATTTATAGAATAAGAAAATTGAATATTATGTAATCTAGGCATATCCATCAAGACTTTTTTTGTCAGATGAATGAAATTACAAATAAATGAACCACTTTGGCAACTCAAGTCTGCATACTTAATTAGGATAAAATCGCGTTCCTGAATCGATCTGAAAATAACAATTCGCAACTTCGAAAAAATCGATCTTTTCAGACTTATGCAATATATTTTTGTCCAGTGATTATTCGTGTTTCCATTGTTGTCTTCCGACTTTGATTAGTTACACTGATCATTTGAATACGCAACTTTTTGTTCGAGGAACACCACAAAGAAGTGAAGATGACTGCGCAGAAAATGCCTGCAGGTATGTTACTTACTTACTTATGGATCCTGTACACCTCCGGTGGTGCAAAGGGCCGACTTGAAAGATCTCCATCCTGAGCGATGCCCGGCTATCGCTTTAACCTGTTGCCAGGTTAGATTTCGGTCGACTTCTTTTATTTCTTTATTGAGGCTTCGCCGCCATGAGCCTCTGGGTCTGCCTCTGCTGCGATGTCCCGCTGGGTTCCAGTCTAATGCTTGCTTACAGATTTCGTTTCCGCCCCTACGTAGAGTGTACGAATTTCTGTTGTTATCGGCCTCTGGTGACAACGACGATGGAGCTCGTTATTTGAGATCCAGTTGTGAGGCCACCAGGCCCGAATTATATACCGCAGGCATCTGTTAATGAACACCTGCAGCCGTTGAGTGTTCTCCACTGATACACACCATGTTTCGCTAGCGTATAACAGCACAGATTTCACGTTAGAGTTGAAAATTCGTATTTTGGTGCGTTCACTTATCTGCCTGTTTTCCAGGTATTTCATAAACTCGCAAAGGCAGCCCTTGCTTTTGAAACCAGTCCGTGCGCCTATGTCGATCTTGGTACCGCCGTCTGACCCATTTGGCTCAAGATTTGGAAGCTTCAACATTCTCCACTGGTTGCCCGGCTACTGTGAAACTGGAAGGTCACCGTGTTTACATCCAACGATTTGGTTTTGTTGACGTTGATGACTAAACCTGCCGAGGAGGGCGATCGCAAGGTCGTTGAGCTTCTCTGCATCAGAGCGCCGTTGCGCAGTAGTGCAACGTCATCCGCCAATTCGAAGTCGTTTAGGTGCTCCATGGTTATGAGCTGCCATAACAGCCCGCGGTTTGGTTCACGGTCAATCGCATCTCAGAATCTCATCGATTACGATGAGGAACAGTAACAGTGATAGAATACATCCTTGCCTCACACCAGCTACGACCAGAGGTCGACAGGACCCATTATGCAGCACTCTACACGAAAAGGCCTCGTACTGTGCCTCGATGAGGGCCGATGATTTTCTCAGGAACCCCTTGCGTCTCAGGGCGCCCACATATTCTCGTGATTGAGACGGTCGAAAGCTTTTCGTAGTCAATGAATACCAAGTAAAGGGACTCTTGGCGTGACAATATGGTCCACACAGGATCTTCCGGCACGGAATCCGGCTTGCTGCCGCCGGAGAGTCGCATCGATCTTCTCCTGAATCCGGACTAGGATAATTTTGCACAGAACTTTGAGGGCATACAGCAACATAATGCCTCGCCAGTTATCGCATACAGTCAGGTCACCCTTTTGGGCACCTTCACTAAGATACCTTGCATCCAGTCGACCGGGAAAGTTGCGGTGTCCCAGATATTACGAAATAAACGATGCAGTGAATTGAGCGGATGTCATGGGGTCAGCTTTGAGCATCTCGCTGATATGCGGTCGACCCTGGGGCTTTATTCGATTTCTACTTTGGATGGCTGTTTGAATCTCTCGAGATGGAGCTTCGGTATTGCACGTGTTATACGTCGGATCCTAGGCAGATCATGCCGAGGTGGTGATGGCCTGGTTGGCACTTGAAAAGTTGTTCGAAGTGCTCGAACCAGCGTTTCAGCTGGTCAGTTGGGTCGGTCAATAACTGATCATTCGCGTCTTTCACAGGCATCGTTGCTCATCTTCGCCGCTTAAGCGTCGTGAGATATCGTGGAGGAATGTCCCGTTGCGGCGGCTCTCTCTTCTTCGTCGCCAGAGAGTCTCTGGGTGCGTAGTTCAGATTATTCCCGCTGGTGGCGATGAAGGCATTCTTGTTGGCGGTCCATTGGTCTGCCGCTGCCACCTTCCGGAATATCTGCAGCACGTGTCTCCAGTTCTTCAACGAAGGACCGTTTCACCGTGGCATCTTCCAGTCGACGTGTGTTGAATCGTCGTCCAACTCTTTCCTCCTGCCGACGAATCCGCGCAATGCACGTGACCTTGTGAACCGGTCGATGAGGGAAGAGCGATCCCCCGATCACCATGTCGTTATTACCACAAAATTCTGCGAACAGCTCTCGTTTTCATTTCTCCGAGACCATGGCGTCCCATAATGCGCTCATGGTTCGAGTTTCGGATCCGATCTTCGCATTGAAGTCGCCCAAACAGATCTTGATATCACCTTCAGATTCTATCTACGACGGCATTGAGTTGACTGAAGTTCTCTTTGTCTTGCAGATCGCAGCATCGGTTGGCGCATAACATTGGATTATAGTAAGGTTTCGGACCCGTGTTCTAAATCTGGCAACGATTATCCTTTCACTTATAGGTTCCCACTTCTTAAGCGCGTGTGCCGCGCTTAGTAGGAACCAACTCCGCGATGCCGGGAGCGTTTCACCTCGTAAACCAGGGTATAGCAGAACTTGTCCCGACGGCGTTCTGTGTTCTCCAAAGTTTGGCCAACGGACTTCACTCAGTCCCAGGATCTCAAGCTTCATGCGGCGTGCCTCATTGGCAAGTTGTGCCAATTTACCCTGCTGGGCTAGGGTTAAAACGTTCCATGTTCCTATTCGTGTCCGTTGTTTCGCGCTAGGATCGTCGCCGTAAAATCAGTCCGTATTCTTTCATTATCGGATTCTCGAACAAATTGATGTTTCGGGAACAGTAGGTTGTTGGCCAAGTTCCTATCCACCGGGATGGGGCTGCCATCTTATTATAGCTTCCGAGATAGCATTTCATACTCAGCCGCTGGATGCCAGAACGAACGCTGTTGGAGCCACCACCTCCTTGGTGGACAGACGCTCGATCAGTCGGGTCAAATTTGTTTAAAGTCCCACCCAACACCAGTGGCTAGTGCGCTTTGGGCGGCACACGGTCGCTTTGATAGGGCCTGCTTGGGGACACATGCGGCTTTTTATAGAAGTTCACAGGCCCACTGTCGAACCCCACCATCCTGGGCAGACCCACGTACGCACCCTCTCACTCTAGCTGATGTCAGAAGGACAACAGTGCCAGGCTGCACTACCAGCTAAGTACGCAACCCTTAGCTGGCGGTCATGTCATCGGAAGACCCTGGAAGCGTGAGTATTGGAACTTGTGAGGACCAGAGCTATGTTACCGCCCTTCCCGGATGTCAACTCACCATTTCGCAGCCCATCATCATGCAGGTATGTGGTGCAAAACCGTTGTGCGTTAGCTCATCCAAAAATCATCATTCATTGGAAACAGTGGCCAGCCACGCATACTCTCCCGATATAACGCTCGCTCTCGCTAAAAAGATTAGCGCTATAAAATCGCATTAAATCAATCAATGGGCTTCCTGAGCATAAATTTCCATCCACGACTCGACTAATCTAGTTAACCGCCCAATAAAACCCACCTCGGTGATGATGGTGTGCAAATTCGGACAATCTGACTCGCACTCTCACTCTAACCAACCACCCGAACCGGACACAACAGAGCGAACCAGCAGCGATACTAAACATTTCTTTGCGCACCAGAAGCCAAGATTTGCGGTGCGGGCACGCATCTCACCGAACCATTATGATTGGGTGACACTTTTGATCTCATCTTACCAACCGGGTTCGGACGATCGACCGTCTCGTCTTGATTCGCTTTTGCCTTGTTCAGTGCGTTCTACTCGATCGCGCGTTCGTATTTGAAAAGTAAATTACCTGTTATTAACTTTAATTGCGGTACATTTATAAACTTTAAATGGAATGTGCCTTGTTTTTGGGATAATTTGAGCTCGTTTTGCGATCGAGTTTGGTGCATATTCAGAGAGCAAATTGAGTTTCGTTTTCGCAAAGCTTCCGAGATTTGCGCGGTTCAAATTCATGGCATAGGAATTTTATCAGTCCAGCGGAAGAAAATACATACGCTGACGAGCGAGTCTTATCTCGGATGTTATAACGATGGTTTCTCTCGTATAACCTCTACACATATGACCTAATTCAACAACTGAAAGATCATCTTACTTGAGCGAGCACTGGTTGTAAGATTCCAATCTGCCTTGATACTGGTAACGAATTTTGTTTGTGTTTAAATATTTGGATTTGTCAAACTGGTTCGACTTTTGGAAGGGTGGGCCGTTTTATTGCCACAGAGCTATCGCTGTCAAACACATCTTCTAATGATGCTATAAAATATGTGAGATGTTCGACAAACTCGATTTAATTGCCTAATTGGGGTAGTAAAACGCTAAGCCTCACTTAAATTTGCTTGACAAATAATGAAACAAGTTTAACTTTATGGACAACATTATGCGGGAACGAGTAATTGACATATCATGTGCATTTTACATTTTCACATCAAATGGGATTAGATGATGTACATCTACCATCGCATCGGTTGGTGAATTGTGGAACATAACTTCCTCATTCTTGTTCGACTTTCGCCTTCAAATCGCAGGGCCTTTATCCAATTCCATTTTCTTGTGGTTGGACCGAACCGGGGCGACCCTTCAAGAACTGTGAACCTATTGGGCGAACAGTCGCGATCCCGGCAATCGTGAGATGCTCATCATCTCATTAGCCTTTAGCTCGCGCCATCATGTCTTCTTCGGTCCCGGGCACGTGAATGCGATTTCACGTTTCTGGGTGGCAACACAGAAGAAAGAAACGAAAACACCCATTTCACGATTGATCTACTCTTTTATGTTTCAAAATCACTCCAAATGGGCGACGACCGTCAGTGGTTGCCGTTGTCATCGTCAAAGCTGTGAGTCGTGTCAATCAGCCAGTGATGTGATCGTTCCACGATCTGGATGTGATTATCAGTGTTTGGAGTGAAGATTGCTGTGTGAATTGTGGAGTGAAGATTGTCAAGTGAATTGAAACATTACGATTGCATGCTTCATTTGCAGAGCTTCCAATCAATTGCATTATCACTTAACCTAATCATCGCATATTTTTTCAAGTTTAATAAGTTTCGTTTTTTTTATTTTACTGATTGATTCAATTTATCAAAACCGGCCCTTTTTTTTTGTTTTATCATTTTTTTTGTTAATTGCACAATTCTGTTTCATTAACAATGATTGATAAATAAATATCGGGACTTTCGAATGAAATTGTTTAAAACGGAATTGTTGGCATCTGCTTCCTGCTCCTGTGGATATCAACCGAATAGAGACGGAAGCGTGAATGATCTTTTAGCGATTGCCGTTGAAACCCGAACACGACTCTGGTCGATTCCGCTTGTAACATAAATTCGCCGTTTGCCGCCATCATGTAAAGTTGATTAGATTTTCAATTTGGTAGCCGTTTTATGGCATCGGTTTCCCGTTGCAGGGTAATTTATTTACATCTCTGCCACTGCGCCGCTAACTTTTGCATTCGGGCAGAGGAACCTGTTGACAAATTGTGAAAATAGTCGAGCACGTCCAGCCAAGAAAGGAATATAGAGACCCACGCATTTGATGGTCGGTGACGAGAGTCGTAAAATGAGGTTATTCAAACAAGATTTACAAGGGCCAATAACAAACGAGCTCGTTCCGACCTTAGTGTATAATCGGTGGGAAAAGGGTTTATGGAAGAATCTTAACGAGGTGTGTCATACGTAAAAAATGAGGTTGATGAGTTGAGGACATTAGAATAGTTATGAGCATTGTGTGTGGTCCCAACTGATTACCGTGTGAAACATCGCCGCCAAATGCATTGTGCAGGGAACTGGTTTTACCCCAAAAGTTCGGCGCAATTCGGAGAAAACAAATCATCATTCCAGTGGCGTGCCGAATGACAATTGAAGCCAAAATAGGTCCCGCCTGCGCCTAATCATCAATCAATACACAATCTCCCAACGACAAACAACTCGGATATTGCGTCACAGGACTTTCCTTCGAGTGGTACGGATAACCACCACCCGGTTCCAGGCGCATCCTCTCGATACCGTAACCAAGAAGGCTAATACTCGAAAACGTCCATTAAAGGCAACAATAGCCACTTGCACCCCTGTCGAGATTGGTTACGCTATCTTTGAAGGATTTTCCCGATAATACTTTCCCTGTTGTGTCTGCGTGCATCGAATTGGCAACTATGGAATGGGGTAACAATGAACGATTGCGTTTTCCGCGCCAGTAGGTTCGCAAATTGATTCCAATGCTTTCGGTTTTTATATTTGTGCCTCGCCTGTGAGGGGGACAGTGCAGTCTTACTGCAAGCAGGTTCGATTCGCGCAGAACGATGAATCGGGCGGTCAGTATTTCCGATGTGCGATTGTCGCTTTTCCGCCAATCTGCAGATCGATTTGGAAGTTTGTTTTCATTGGAATGGATTACGACAGAACAAGAGGGTTGGCAGATGATTATAGTTCGAGGTGATTGGGCTGTGGTTTCTGTTGACCACAGCGATTATGTTGTTTACTGAACCGATCAAATGTGCTGTATTGAATGGTGTTGGGAGGAGTAAATCTACGGTAAATGAAGGTGATAAAGAGTTAAACAAGTTGGATAAATGACTGTTTAACTATAATTAAATCGGATCTAACCACTCCGATAACGCTTGTTTGAGAAACCACAACAACAATGAGACGTACAAAAACAAATATAGCATGGCTGATGTCTTGTTAGGCCAGGTAATTTAATCAAATGATTGGCTAGTCTTTTCGACGTAGTCACACCTTTCTCTTGTATACCGTCAAATAAGATCTTAATCACGCGTATTTTAAATAACCCGAGTGCTTGCAAGTTCTCATCGAGCATGGTCCAAGCTTCATATTCGTAGAGAACCATCGGTCTTATGAGCTTCCTGTACATGATACATTTGGTGCGGGTGTAAATCGTTTTTAATCGCAATTTCTTCCGAAGCCTGTAGTAGGACCGACTTTCACAGATGATGCGCCTTCGTATTTCACGAAGAACATTATTATCAGCCATTAGGTAGCCGAATAATTTAACTATCTCGAAGGTATCCCCGTCTGTCATCATAACAGTGCTTCCCAGTGCGAACTAACATGTACTTCGTTTTCGACACATTCACCACCAGTCCAAATTTTGTTGCCTCACGTTTCAGGCGGGTGTACAGTTCGCCATCTTAGCAAATGTTCGGCCGACAATGTCCATATCATCCGCAAAACAAACAAATTCATTGGATCTGTTGAAAATCGTACCCCGGCTTTTACACCCGGCTCTCCGCATGACACCTTCATCTTGTAAAAATCCCCCGAGTTTTCAATGGAATTTCCGAAGAACCAGTGGAATTTCTGGAGAATTTCCCGATTGATGTCCCCAAAACATCCCGTTGAAACTCTTGACAGTTTTTCATGAAAAATGCATTTTCGGGCAAACCATTCTCGATCGTATAACCATTTCGACCAAACGTTCAATTCGGCAAAATGGAATTGGTCAAGATGACTTTCAGCTTAACGTGTTATTAGGCCAATTATCATTCGAACAAATCGGGAGTAATTTGTGATTTAAGCGTAATTTATCTGGCAAATAAACATTATTTTATGAATTCCGTAGAATGCAAGCGTTTTTCTCCAAAACTAATTTCTTTATCGAATACCGTGGACCCCCGGTAATATGACCGCTTTTAATCTGAACACTTTTTAATTGGTACCGTTCAAATTATCGGGGGTCTACGGTAGATGAAAGCTTATTCTGTCCGATATATGCCATGGTTTTCTTAGGAAATGCTTGCTTTACCAGATATTCGTCAATCAATGTTTATTTATAAAAACATATACAACATATACGTCGTAAATCGGTACCGAAACGGATTTCCGCCGAACGACTTCTGGCCAAACGACGGAGAGCGCTATTTGACAAAGCCGAAAGTTGTTTGGCGGAATATGTCATTTGTCCGTACTCCGAAACCTATCTGGCTGAAAAATTATGTAACTGAAATGGACATAAGGCCGAAAATGTCATTCAAATGCCGAACTGGTCACTTAATTAAAAAGTCGTTTAGCCATTTAGTTTAGGTCATTTGGCCGACAATGTAGTTTATAAAAAGGTCATTTTACCAAAAAAAAAAACCTTTGACCGATATAGGCGTTTGGCTAAAAACGCCGAAAAGTCGATGAGTCGATATTTTTAGCCATAAACCCGTTCAATAAAAGACATTTTTGATCATATGACTTTTCCGGTCAAATGGCTTTTTCTGCCAAACAACCATTTCGATCAAACGTCATTTCGGTCAATTGACGTATTCGGAGAAAACGAATTTTTCCGTCGAATTACTCATTCGGCCGTATGGCACTTTTGGCCAAATGGCGTTTTCAGCCGAACCATTTTTGACCTAATAACCGTTTCGGTCAATCGTTAAATTCGGCGAAATAAAATTCGGCTGCAAAATATTGAAAAATATCCCGTTGAAAGATCGAAAAAAATCCCAGAAAGTTTTTAAAAAATCCGTGCAAATTCGAAAAAACTTTCTATGGATATTCCAAAGAAATTCATGTGGAGCTCCCGAAGAATTTCCCTTGATATTAATTTTCCGTTGATTTCCTAAGAATTTCTTGTTGCAATCCACGTTTTGAACAATTTACCGCGGAAACACCAAAGATTTCAATAGTTTACAGTAGCCATCGAGCAAGTAAATACAGGGCGTGTTTTAGTAGTCGCGAAATGTGTAGCCATCGGGAAATCTTTTTGGCCAAATGACCCTTTCGATCATATGACCCTTTTCGGCCTAACGACCCTTTCGGCCAAATAACCAGAGGCGACTCGTCCATACGTTCTACCTGTTCATGGAACAGGTAACCATTTTTAGGTCAGAAGCAGGAAATTAATGTCTTGGCATTGGCAATTAATTGTTAAGGCAAATAATTTACTCAGTAATTTTTAAAACAAAGCTTATTTATATATTTCCAATGATTTTAACATCTAAACATCTAAAGAAACAAAATATTTCATAGGCAGATCAAGTTAACGCCACATGTACGCCAAGTCAAATTGCATAAATGTGTGTTTCTCCGACACACCACACCCATCACATAAAGCTTTTGCCAGTCGTACGATCCATAATGAAGAACCAACAGCAGCGCTGCCAGAAGTCAAATTTAAAGTTTTGCGCCATGACAAATGATTTGAAATAATTTCCTCCTTGTTATGCTCACTCGTTCTCCGAGAACCAGCGTGAGCGTTAGCCAGATCTTCCCACGAACATGTGTGAGTTCAACTCAAGTACATTTTCATCACTCGTGTTGAACACTGAACGTGAATTATTGCCGTCTCAGTACAACGCGATACCCAGTACCTGCCTAAGCAAACTTGTACTTAAGTACAAAACACATGTACAAACTTGCTTTCAGGTCCGAGCGGTCCGTGAGTCGATCGAGTAAGAGACGAAGAAAAGGACAAAATGGAATTCGGAAACTGTACACGCTGATATGAAGATGCGCAGTGATGGGTGGATCTGAAAGGTTTTTTTTCGAATATTTTTCTAATGGAGCAAAACTTTTCATGCGTTAATGACCAATTGCCATGGGTTTTCAACATTACGTAAGAATAATTAAGAGAACAGAAGATGTTGATAAATTTGACCTCGATTCACATCCCACTATACACTTTTTTGAGCGTGACATTCCAGAGAAGGAATAGAAAGCGCATAATTATAAATACTATGTATACTCATAGATCAGCGGAACAATTTCTCGATTCTCCGTTAAAGTTTTCGTAATAAAACTAAATTGTCTATTGTCTATCGGAAGAGCATTTCTCGTTGCGCTATGTGCCGCTCAATTACGTAACAAAAATCGGGCGTATCGAGGCCTCCTTTGTAGCACATTGTGTATGGATAATTTAAATCTTTTGTCTGAGTCATAACGCTTGAGTTAAGCCCTTCCACCTCTATAGCGTCACGTAACTATAGACACCCCTCATGGATGCACCGCATTATATTGTCAAAACCGGCATCGTGTTAGAAACTACCATACATAACATATTAGGACGTGATAGCGCTCTATTACTCAATAAAGAGTATAGGTTGATATCAAAGATCACACCTCATTTCCTTTTAAAATTATATGGAACTAGTCGAGACTTGTCCGATCTTGCTCGGATGTTTCTTATTTACTGCAATATCATTAATTGATTGCAGCGCCTACTCTAGATCGGTTTCAGTTCAAGTTTGATGGTTTTCTTCGGAACTTTTGAAACCGTTGCATTTTGACAATTGTTCATCTTCCCCTCTAATTAATCAACTCTTATTATATACAAACACAGATGATCCCTAAGAACGATCTATTAGTGAGAAAATTTTGCCAATCGGTCCATTCGTTCGTGAGTTTTATTGCCTCAAAGGAAATGAAAACTCATTTTAAATATAGAAGAAGAAAGATGACTATATTCGTAATCTGCACATGCACAACCAAGGAATGTAGAAAGTGCAACAAAATAGGACAACATGATGACCGGTTTTGACGGTGTTTTCGTCAAGAATTTATTGGTTGTCAAAATGTTGACAAAAATAGCCATCTGTTTTGCTTTTGAGATATACAAATAATCAGTTTGATAAGTTCGCAACAAATACCGTATTTAGGGAGAGGGCATTTCAAGGCATGAATTTACCCAAAGTCAAGAGGGCAACACTTGATAGATATAAACTTAATTTTGCATGAACACTTCACTGAGCGTTCTACAGTAGCAATCCACATGAAAATATTGAGAACCCATATTCTTGTATCCGCACATCTATGATTTTGTTCACTGTCTACATTTGTTTTGTTCGAGAAGCTTCTGGAATTCTATTCAACAGCCAATTTACAGCCAGATTTTACAAGTGTGCTGTACAGATGTACAATATATATGTACAAAATGAAACTCAGACGCAAGTTCGGGTACAAGAAATGATACTTTTTCGTGCGTATGCGTACAAACACGAGAAGCAAGAATTGCAGATGGAGTATCAATATTCAGAAAAGTATGTTTTCACTAAATTTAAAAAAAATAAATAACTGGAACACATTTCAGCTTCTAAATCGACTCATTGATCTCATCAATCTGGGGTCGCATCAAACAGTAATTGTATAATTATATACTAATAATGTACTATAATTATTATACTAATAATGGTTAATTACATTTCTTTCACAGCAACAAAATATGTGAGGATTTAAATATTAGCGGCGATGGGACCGTGTACGAATGGTGGAATGAGCCGATTTGAAGATCTGTATTCTGAGCAATATCCAGTTATTGCCACTGTTACTCAAGTTAGATTTTAGACGATTTGCGAAATTAAAATTTTAAGTGCATCTAAATTTAAAACTTTTCTGTAACAAAAAGAGAGTTAATAAGCTATTTATTGTTTTGTAATTCCTTTCTATTTAAATTGTTTTTCCTAATATTTGTTGTTGTACAAGAAAAGGTTGTAATATTAGATTAAATACCTTTCATTCGAAACCACTCAGATTTATGAATATTTTTTTATCAGCATGGTAGAACAGGTGTAGCAAAAGTCCACGAGACGCCCCTGCAAATAACCCTTTCGGCCTAACTACCTTTTTATTCTTCTTCTTATTGGCATTACACTGGGACCGAGCCGCAGCTTAGTGTTCTTTAAGCACTTCCACAGTTATTAACCGCGAGGTTTCTAAACCAAGTTACCATTTTTGCATTCGTATATCATGAGGCTAGCACGATGATCTTTATACCCAGGGCAGTCAGACAATTTTCAATCCGAATATTGTCTAGACCGGTACCGGGAATCGAATCCAGCCACCCTCAGCATGGTTTTGCTTTATAGCCGCGTGTCTTACCGCACGGCTAAGGAAGGGCCCTAACGGCCCAACTACCCTTTCGGCCATATGACCCGTTTGACCAATTGACCCTTTCGGCCAAATGACCCTTTCGGCCTAAGCCCTCGGCAAATGCTCTTGGGCCTAAGCCTTTCGCCAAATAGCCTTCCGGCCAAATGGCCCTTCCGGTCAAATGACCCTTTCGGCCAAATGACCCTTTCGGCTAAATAATCCTTTCGGCCAAATGACCCTTATCGGCCCAACTACCTTTCCTAACTACTACCTAACTTTCGGCCAAATGACCTTTGCAGCTAAATAACCCTTTTCGGCCTAATGACCCTTTCGTCCAAATGAGCCTTTCAGTCAAATGAACCTTTCGGCCAAATGACCCTTTTCGGAAAAATTACCCTTTTCGGCATAACTACCCTTTACTAATAACTAATGACCCTTTCGGCTTAATGACCCTTTCGGCCAAATGTCCCTTTTCGATCAAATGACCCTTTCGGCCAAATGAACCTTTCGGCCTAGTGACCCTTTCGGCCTAATAACCCTTTCAGCCTAATGACCCTTTTCGCCTAAAGATCCTTTCAGCCAAATGACCCTGTCGGCCAAATGTCCCTTTTCGGCTTAATGACCCTTCCGCCCTAATGATCCTTTCGGCCTACTGATCCGTCCGGCCTAATGACCCTTTCAGCCAAATGATCCTTTCCACCAAATGTCCCTTTTCGGCCAAATGACCCTTTCGACCTAATGACCCTTTCAGCCAAATGACCCTTTCGGCCAAATGATTCTTTCGGCCAAATGACCCTTTCAGCCTAATGACCCTTTCGCCTAAAGATCCTTTCAGCCAAATGACCCTGTCGGCCAAATGTCCCTTTTCGGCTTAATGACCCTTCCGGCCTAATGATCCTTTCGGCCTACTGACCCTTCCGGCCTAATGACCCTTTCAGCCAAATGATCCTTTCCGCCGAATGTCCCTTTTCGGCCAAATGACCCTTTCGGCCTATTGACCCTTTCAGTCAAATGACCCTTTCGGCCAAATGACCCTTTCGGCCAAATGACCCTTTCGACCAAATGACCCTTTCAGCCAAACGACCCTTTCGACCAAATGACCCTTTTGGTCAAATGACTCTTTCGGTCAAATGGCCATTTCGGCCAAATGACCCCTTTCAGCCAAATGACCCTTTCCGCCTAATGACCCTTTCGGCCTAATAACCCTTTCGGCCAAAATACCCATTTCAGCCTAATGGTCTGTTTGGCCAAATGGTATTTTCGGCCAAACAAATTTCGGCCTAGTGGCCTTCGTCAAATGGCCCTTCTCCGTTTTTAATGGGGTTTTCTACAGTGACTTTAATAACAGTGTACTTGCTTAACGACTGTAGGATCTTTAGTTTTAGGGATTTTCTTTCAGCCGTGGCAGTCTGTAAAAGCAGCAAAAACGAGTTTGCTTTTACATCGGACCGACGGTTTCGGTTTCATATTAAACCTTTTTCAAGGAATCTAAAAAATATTTCAAATAATAACTTCTGTCGGTTCAGCACCCTAATTCTACCACTTACAGAGGATCGCTTACAAACTACATTCATCGTACTAAAAGCTTAAACACAAAGTTCGATCCATTGTCGAAATTCTGTAAAACAGCAGAAGATACCACACGGACTTTCTCGAAAGAAAACCCAAACATCTTCGTACTGAAATCGGACAAAGGCAATAAAACGGTTCTGATGGATGCAGAAGTGTACAAACAAAAGATGCATGAGCTACTACAAGATCGGAAAACATACAATCCTATTAGCACAGATCCAACCTTACGATATGAACAACAAAACAACTCTATAGTGAAGCGACTACGGAACCTAGATCTTATCGATGATCGAACCGCGAGGCACCTTACAACATACAACGCTGTGTGCCCACGAATCTACGGACAACCCAAGGCCCACAAACCTGCATTACCACTAAGACCTGTAGTACACATGACGCATCATACAATCTGTCAAAATACGTGAGTAAGATCTTAAAACAATCGCTGGTAAGCTCAAACGTCTGAGATTCGTTCACGTTTTGTGAGTTCATAAACAATTTTGTCCTCTGGAGAACGTCTTTATTTCATTGGATGTGAAGGCATTATTCACTTCGATCCCAAAATCCCAAGTTATCAGTAGCATAATAACTAATTGGGATGAAATCAAGAAAAACACCAACATTTGTTTGGACTTGTTTCTTGAAATAACAGCCCATATCCGAACTAGCGCACACAATCAAAGGACACTCAAATATGAAACAAAACAGACTGAGCGTGGCGAAGCGAAATCTGTTTTTTGAACTACCCTAGTTATCAATTTTCTGCTACCAGTGCCGGTGTTTACATTCGCTCGACGATTCATTTTTCAATATTTTCTTCGGGCAAGAAAATTATCGCGATTATTGGGATGTTTCTACTTCAAGCAAGTGGTTAATTCCAAAAACTGAAGTTGGCTCTCCTTAGCCGTGCGGTAAGACGCGCGGCTACAAAGCAAGACCATGCTGAGGGTGGTTGGGTTCGATTCCCGGTGCCGTCTAGATAATTTCGGATTGAAATTGTCTCGACTTCCTGGGCATAAAAGTATCATCGTTAGCCTCATGATATACGAATGCAAAAATGGTAACCTGGCTTAGAAACCTCGCAGTTAATAACTGTGCGGAAGTGCTCAATGAACACTAAGCTGCGAGGCGGCTCTGTCCCAGTGTGGGGATGTAATGCCAATAAGAAGAAGAAGATGATGAAGTTTGATAAGCAGCTTATGAGCATTTCGGGTGCTCCAGTGCGGACAAGTGTTTGAAAACATGTTTTATTACGCTGTGAGAAGAAGTGATGTGCAGTAATAATTGCGGAGGGATATTAAATTGGCACAAAACTGCCGATTTATCTCAAAGTTTGAGCCGAATTATATAGGATCCAATAAGGTAATATGTTCACTATGACGAGAAGTAAATGTATAAGCTATCAACAGGTTAGTAATTTGAATATTGAACTTTTTCTTGGCCTATAACTTTGGTTTTGGTTTTAGTTGATCTTATGCCGACATTTGTATACCAATGGGAAGCTGAACGAATAACCCTACTACTAGCATTCTTTTATATGCATCACAGTCAAAAATACCCTGATTAATCACCCTAGCGGTAACCACCTTGTCATCATCCAACTATGTCCTTAAAATCCGATATATTTAAACTTGAAAGAAAAGTGAGGATCGACCTATTCCGAATAGAAGCCCGTGATGCATACCAAAGATTTGTTATTCCATATTTAAAGTTACTATTCCCTTATAAATGTAATCCCTTATCACTTATTCCAAAACGGATGTGAATGACGTGTAGCCCGATTAACATTTGATTTCGCATATATAATATAATTATTTTTAAGATTATTTGAAAATGCTAAGGGTCTGTCTCATTTGGAGAATTGAACTTAAAAGTGGCAGTTCGAGAATTAAAAAATCACTCCGTTATAAGAATGGCTGGTGCTACCCAGCAATTCCAATAGATCGATGGAAAATTATTCGATATCTGTCAAAAGTAATCTTGCTCTGCGAGCAGGGTTATTTGATAATTATTGAAATGTCACTTTTAAGTTTAATTTCAGTTTATTTGTCCAATTGAGACAGACCCTAAGAGCCGGCTGATGTGAATTATCTCGAATTCCGAACACTTTGATTCGAATTTCGAACATCTCTTTGTAGGAAAATTACAATGTCCTTCATCTGTAGGTCTGCTGAAAAACTCGATTATCTATGTAATAATAACGAAATGTTTCAAATGACGTCATATGACAGGTATTCGAATTATCTGTCTAGATTTGAACCAAAACGGTATATGTTGCAATGTTATGTATTATGTTTAAGGGTTAGGGACGAAAGCTCGAATGGGCAAAAAGTCGAAAGTCAAAAGGTAGAAAGACCTAAAGTTCGAAGAGACAAATGGTCGAAAAGGACAGAAGCTCGGAAGAGACAAAACGTCGAAAGAGACAAAAGCTCGAAAATACAAAAGTTTTTTACTTCTGCTTGAAATTAAATGCCATTCACAAATTTCTTTGGAATACACCCAATTTGTTATCAACTTGTTTTTTATCGACCTTTCGTCCCTTCAGATCTTTTGTCTTATTTTTTACCCTTTTTTTCCCTTTCAACCTTTTGTCCTTTCGACCTTCTGTCCCTTTCGACGTTTTGTTTTTTTCGACTTTTTTGTCATTTCGACTTTTTGTCATTGATTACATTCTGAACATTGTTTATAATATATAAAGAACTACAGCTAATAGCAAACGAAGTCTAAAAATCACATTGTGAATAAGTGATGTTAAATTAATATTTATATTGATATTTGAGCATTAACAGCTGAACACTCCAAGGCATGTAAAATAAATCCTCATCCCAAATATATTTGCAAAATCTTCAAGGGAACACATTACTTTAGATTAAGAAGATGCATTAAATTGATTGTGCAAAATGAGCTGCAACTAGCGAGTCGCGTGCGATTGCCAACAATGCCCGCTATGTGCATTATATAAAGTAGGGCACAGCCTGTAGTGCGGCCCGTGTGACTTTTGCAGAACACCAGGAGCATGTGGGACAGTAATAAAATATACACAGCAGTGTCACAATGAGTATATTCGGGGACCTAGACGCCAATCAATTTAATTGTTGAACGAAATAGCAGTCTGAATCATGTTCTTTGAAAATAAAAAAAAATGTGACTATGTATTCCAATGGGCTTCCAAAAATCAAATTGAATTCATGGAACTGAAGTACTCGTGAGCAACTTATTATTCATTTTTGTCAAAGTAATCGACACTTTAAAAGGATGTGTCGTGGTAATTACGAAGCTGACGTTAGCATATATTTCTAATCTCCAATAATGATATTAAAGTAAACAGTAGAAAATTAATAATGTTTTGTCGTGTTCACGGGTGAGAGTGACGAATTCGTTTTGCTAAACTGAACAAGAAACATTTCGCATTTTTTCAGAAATCACTTTTGTACCAGAATCATGATTAACTATTCTTCTTCGCAAGCTAACTGGCTGACAATTTATATCTAATAGCTGACCTCATTTGAGCGGGTCTGTTTTCGCCATTTCAATAAAATTAATTTGAAGACAGAACCGAAAATCACGTCTGTATGCTTGTGAAAAACCCTCACTATTTATACACCACCTTGCAATTAATAAAGCTTAAAATCTGCAAAGATGTCCTTGATCCGATTCCGGGTGGTCCTAATCTGTTTCCACAACACCCCATTAGACGGGTCAATAGCTACTCATCAGCGAGACCGATCGTTTGCCAACGCCATCAAATCAAACCCTAATAAAAGCCCTATAATCGATTCCCAATCGCAGCGCTAATCTGCTCTACTTTCGGTCGATTATGGTGATTGATACCTCGAGCAGCTGAATGGTTCGTTTCGCATCCATGAAAAGTGAAACATCCTCCCAACGCGGCCCGGACGAAATCTAATAACATAGAAATGCAACTGCTATGAGAACGCAGCGACCAACTGGCACAATTCTGGGAATCGCAATTTTCACCGTTGAGGAATCACCGCCAGGAGCACGTCCCGCAAAGCAACGCTCCAGCAGATGAACCTCAATGCAACTTCGCAGAATGTTGCGTGCCTTTTGCGGCGAACCGATCCACAAACCCACAGTCTCCGGTTACACTCCGTCCGTCGTCGTCGTCGTCGTCGGGAATGCGTCGCCGAGAAACATCACAAATACGGGCCAAAGTCGGCCGGAACATTGCGTAACATCGAGGCATTTAGCACGCCTAATCTGCTGGTGGATCTCCGGCTACCGGCTGCCATTCGTCGCCACCCATTCAGCTAACATGCGAAAACTAACATCATTCGAAACATGGATTGGAATTAACTCCGCGCGGTTGAGCATCGACGGATGCTGCTCAGAACAACAACACCTAGAAGGGAACGGGACAGAAGGGCGAGCAAGGCTGACGGAATCACTGCATCAGAACGAGCGAGTAAAAGTCCATCTGGTTGAAAACTGAGAACTTTTACGTACAAAAGATTTACAAACAACGAACCTCGCCCAACGGTGGTCACCCCACGCCGCTTAGGGGGAAGAGCGACGATACGCCAGGAACCGCATCGGGAGATTCGATTTGAAAATTGAAACCATTTGGAGACTAATCTCGAATGTGCTTCGCGATCGGTAACATTGTATATGGGAACAAGTTTGCTCGTTTTTCAATTCTTTCTATTCATTTTGGGTGGTATTCACAAATTTGAAAGTTCTGACTCTCTTTAGAATCAGAACATGATTCAGTAATGTTACGGTTTTGGGTACAATTCTCGTCACGTTCTTCAATCTCTTCCAAATCATCAGTCAATTAACGTTTCCAGTTTTTGACACACCTCTCAGATAATTGAATAACGATTGCTGACATCTCAAACGGGCTGCGAAACCTTCACCGGAAAATTAATTGTATAACCGATTGGATCGCCCGATCTGACATTGATGCCTCATTCAGAAATATACGATTCAAGGACTCCCGCGGAGGCTCCGTTTCGCAACATGAACTGAACGTCAAACTCATTCTTATCCGCGAAGTGTCAAATTAGCATGGATTAGTTTGGCTGATTGCCCCTCTTTCAGCGCCTTGTTTTTTTAATTCAGCGCAAGTTCCGCTCTGTTCAGCAGCTCATTCACTGTGTTCAAGAGATCTTGTCTTAATTGATGCTTCACATCATCGTTTAGAGATCCTTCAAAACGATTCGCCGAGCACGAGCTGTCTCTTGTTCGGTGCACAAATCAATCAATCACCGCGTGCTGTGGGGCGAATGGTGAGCGGGCCACTTCACGAGGAACCTGTTTCCACTCAATCAACCGATGTACATATGAATTTCGCCAAAGCGGCTGAGTGAGTTGCGATGGACGAAGTAGATTCAGTTGCTAATTTATATCGGAAGCCAAATTCGGAATGAATTCAGTTGTTTGCGGTGATTGATAGGCGCAACAATAACAAATGTGATTGATTATGATCGAGCAAGGCTTTTGATATGATGCGATCACACAAGGGAGTGAGACATACTCTGTCGCATGACGACTGAATCTTCGAACAAAATTACGTGCATGACCTTTTGGCATCCATTACTGGAATCAAATGGACCTGAACCACTATGCAACCTCGCTAATTTTGTGTACAACTAGTGTGCTTTTCGTAAGTGTTTCGATTGAAACGCAAATCGATTCACAAATCCAAGAATCGATCCGTGATAAAAAATTTTAAACAGATTTGGGCATGTTTTGTCTTTTTTGCTGCTTTCGTTTCGTTATACGAACGTCCGATTGTAACGAGAAAGGCATCATCACCGTTGTTATGTACATGTAGAGAATCACGATCGGAAACAAATTGAAAGTATCATCGCGTTTTGTTCGTTATCCTTTCACGGTGGGAATCGAAATCAGTCCTTGGAAAATCCAAATCAATCCAAATCCAAATCGAATCCAAATCAATCCAAATCCAATCAAATCAATCAATCCAATCCATCAATCCACATCAATCCAAATCAATCCAAATTCAATCCAAATCAATCAATTCCAATCCAATCCAATCAAATACAATTCAAATCCAATCAAATACAATCCAAACAATCAAACAAATCAATCCAAACCAATCCAATTCCAATCAAAATCAATCCAAATCAGTCTAAATCAAATCAATCAAATCAAATCCAGCAAATCCATTCCAAATCCATCCAAATCAATCAAATTCAATCCAAATTCAATCCAAATTCAAATCAAAATTCAATCAAAATCCAACGAAGGTGCAATCCAAATCAGTCTAAATCAATCTAAATCCAAATCCAATCCCAATCAAATCCAATCACAGGTCAAGTCAGGTCTCAAGTCCCAGGTCAATCAGTCGATCCAGTCCAGAGTCCAGTCCAGATCGATCAGGAGTCCAGACCCGGCGGCAGTCAGGTCAGTCTAAGAGTCAGTCAAGTCCAGTCAGGTCCAGTCAGTCCAGTCATGGTCAGTCAGGTCCAGTCCAGGTCAGTCCAGTAGTCAGTCCAGGTCAGTCCAGATCGAGTCAGGTCAGTCAGGTCAGTCCGAGTCGTCGAATCCAGTCAAGGTCAGCGTCAGTCCGAGTCCAGTCATGATCCGGTCCAGTCGGTCAAACAGTCAGTAGTCAGGTTAGTCCAGGTCAGGCAGTCAGTCGGTCCGATCGGTCCAGATCGTCAGATCAGTCCAGATCCAGTCCAGGTCAGTCCAGGTCAGTCCAGATCGATCTCAGTCAGATCAGTCCAGATCCGGTCCAGGTCATCCAGGTCAGTCCAGATCAGTCCAGGTCAGTCAGATCCAGTCCGAGTCAGTCCAGGTCAGTCAGGTCAGTCCAGATCAGTCCAGGTCAGTCAGATCAGTCAGGTCGGTCAGGTCAGTCAGGTCGAGTCAGGAGTCGTCCAGAGTCAGTCCAGGTCAGTCAGGGTCGGTCCAGATCCCGGTCCAGATCCAGTCGATCCAGTCCAGTCGGTCAGGTCATCCCGAGTCGTCAGTCCAGATCCAGTCCGATCCAGTCCAATTGCAGTCCAGTCCAGTCAGTCCAGGTCAGGTCGGCCAGTCGGAGTCAGGATCGATCCAGTCCGTCGAGTCAAGTCGATCCAGGATCAGTCCGATCAGTCCAGATCAGTCAAGTTCCAGGTCCAGTCAGTCGTTGATCCCAGGTCTCAGATCCAGGATCCAGTCAGATTTGATCCAGTTCATGTCAGCCAGTCAGATCAGTCAGTCCAGTCACATCCAGTCATCTAGTCAGGCCCTCCAGATCGAGTCCGCGTGTCTGATCCAGATCCATAGGTCGAGGTCAGGTCAGTCCGTCAAGTCAAGTCGAAGTCAGGATCGAGTCGAGTCCAGTCCAAGTCAGTCGCCAGATCTTCCGGTCAGGTCAGATCCAGGTCAGTCAGGTCAGTATCCAGTCGAGCAGATCCGGATTCGATCCAGGTCAGTCGATCCCAGTCCTGAAAGTCAGTCCAGATCCAGATCCGTCCAGTCCAGTGTCAGATTAGTCCAGATCCAGTCCGGTCAGAGTCAGCAGATCCAGGTTCGGTCGAGTCTGCAGTCCAGATCTCAGTCCAGATCAGTCCAGATCCAGTCAGATCTGTCCTGGTCGATCGTCTCTAGACATCCAGGTTCGAGCGGAGTCATCCAATTGGTCAGAGTCGGTCAAGTCAGTCAGAGCCAGTCCGGTCCAGCAGTCGTCGTTAGATCTGGTTCAGATATATCAGATCCAGGCCAATCGTCCAGATCCAGGTCGAGTCCAGATCAGGCTCACGTTCGGATCCAGTCCAGATTGTCCAATCATGGTCACAGATCAATCCAATCAGCGTCGATCCGGCCAAAGATCAGTCCGAAGACGCGTCCAGGTCGAGTCCAGGCTCCGAGTCAGTCAGTCAGGTCAAGTCAGAGCCGCAGATGATCAGGTCAGTCAGATCCAGTCCGATCAAGTCCAGTCAGTCAGTCAGTCAGGGTCGAGTCCAGGTCAGTCAGATCAACGTCCAGATCCCTCCAGATCAGTCAAGATCAGTCGATCCAGTCAAGATCAGCAAGTCCAAATCAGTCGTCCGATCCAGTCAATCAGTCAGAGCCAGGTCAGGGTCGGTCGGTCAGTCGATCCAAGATCAGGTCTCAAGTCGTCGATCAGTCCGATCAGTCCAGATCCAGTCCGATCCAGTCCAGGTCAGTCAGGTCAGTCCAGATCCAGTCATGTCGATTCAGTGGTCACCGTCCAGGTTTGAAGATCACGGTTCAGGCTTTGATCCAGGTCAGATTGGCCCGATTAGTCCAAGATCTGAGTCAGGCTCGGTCAGTCCAGTCTGGTAGTCAGAATCAGGTCGGTCAATGTCCAGATCAGGCCGTCCAGATTCAGTCAGAGTCAGGTCCAGATCAGTCGGTCGGTCGCAGATCCAGCAGTCAGTCCGGTCCAGTCCAAGTCCGTCAGTGTCCGGTCAAGTCCAGTAGTCCAGTCTCAGATCAGTCCAGGTCGCAAGGATCAGATCCCAGGCTCGCAGTCCAGTAGTCAAGATCAGTCAGGTCAGCAGGATCCTAGTCAGTCAGTATCATCAGTCCAGGTCCAGTCCAAGTCGGTCAAGTCAGTCCAGATCGATCCAGATCCAGTCAGTCAGTCAAGTCTAGTCGCCAGGCAGTCCAAGTCATCAGATCAGTCAGGTCAGTCATCGTGAGTCAGTCCAGATCCAGTCCGAATCCAGTCCAGATCCAGTCGATCAAGTCGGATAGCCAGATCCAGTCCAGATCAGTCCTAAGATCCAGTCAGTCAGTCGGAGTCAGTCAAGATCGGTCAGATCGGTCAGGTCAGATCAAGTCGGTCCAGATCCAGTCCAAGTCGGTCGTTCAGTGAGTCAGCGATCAGTCCAGGTCAGTCCAGATAGTCCAGTCAGTGTTTCAGATCGGTAGATCCGTCAGGCGTCAGACCCAGTCAGATCGAGTCAGACGATCCATCGATCCAAGTCGGTCTGATCGATCCAGGTCCGTCCAGTCAGTCCAGATGATAAGTGAGTCAGTCAGGTCGCAGTCAGAGTCAGTCCGTCGACCAGGTCAAGATCCAGGTTCCAGTCGTCAGTCAATAATCAGATCGAATCTATCCGATCCTAGTCACGATCTAGTCCTATCGCAGTCCAAGTCAGTCAGATCCAATCCAGATCCAGATCCAGGATCTATAGATTCAGCCCCGAATCAGTCAATGATTAACCAGTCCAGGTGAATCCAGAGTCGTCCGGATCCAGTCATCTTGATCCAATCGGCCCAGAATCGAAGTCATCAGTCAGTCAGTCAGTCAGATCCAGTCAAGATCCAGATCCAGTCCAGTCACGAAAATCCAGTCAGGATCTCGACGTCCGATCGATCGGAATCTCCAGATAATGATCAGCAAGTCAGGTCAGTCCAGATCGCGAGTCGATCCAAGTCAGAGTCCAGTTGCCAGGTTATCGAGCAAGGTCAGTCTCAGATCCAGTCGAGTCGGTCAGGTCTGATCCAGTGATCAGTCCTGGTAATCGCAGTCAGGTTAATAGTCCAGATCCAGTCCGATCCAGCAATATCAGATCCAGGTCAGGTCAGTCATCCAGGATCCAGTCAATCGTCATTCAGGTCAGTCATCCAGTCCATGGAGTCGCCGTTCAGTCCAGATCCAATCGTCAGTCCCAGATCAGGTCAGAGATCAGTCAGGTCAGTCAAATATCCTCGTGAGTCAATCAAGGTCAGTATCGAGTCAGTCCCAGCATCGATCGAGTCCAGTCACCAGAGAGTCCAGTCCAGAGTCAGTCGCAGATCCAGGCAGTCCAGATCCGGTCAGGTAGGTCATCGTCCATCAGCGATCCAGGTCCGATCCAGTCAGTCAGTCAGTCAACGTCCACAGTCAGCCAGGTTAGTCCGGATCAGTAGGTTGTCCCAGTTCGGCAGTAAGTCTGATTGGTCCACGTAGTAAGTCCAGTCATGCGAGTCCGTCCAGATCTATGGTCGAGTCTAGTCCAGATCTGTCAGGTCCAGTTCCCGATCTGGTACAGTCGTCAGATTGAAGTCCGGTACGTTCAAGGTTCAGTCAGGAATTTGTCATCTAGATCCAGATCAATTCGAATTCCAGTCGCCGATCGCGTCATGACGTCAGTAGATCCAGATTCATTAGAGCCAAGTCCAGGTCAGTCCAAGTCGGGTCAGATCAGTCATCGGTCAGGTCAAGATCGAGTCAGATCAAGATTCGGATCCAGATCAGATTAGTCCCAGATCCAGTCCAAATCAGTCCGATCAGTCAGGATGCAATGTCCGGATCCAGTCCAGACGTGTCAGTATCCAGATTCATGCCCAGGTCAGTCCAGATCCAGTTCAGATATTAGTCAGGTGCCAGCATCGATCTAGTCGCGAGATCCGGTCCAGTCCAGGTTGGAGTTGCATCAGGTCCTGATCCAGCAGTCAGTCCAGATAATTAGCTCAGGTCGGGATGTCCAGGTAGTCCAGGAGTTCGAGTCCCAGTCCGGTGTAAGTCTAGTCGATTCGGTCCAGAGTCCAGTCAGAGTCAGTCCTTAGATCCAGTCCAGATCTGCTCCTCGATCCAGAGTCAGGTCAATCCAGGTCCAGTCCAGCCAGTCCAAGTCCACAGATCCTGTTCAGATCAGGTTCAGGAGTCAGTTCAGGTCAGTCCAGATCGTCATCCAGTCCAGTCAGGTCAGATCCAGATCCAGTCAGTCAGTCCAGATCCAAGATCAGTCCAGATCGGTCAGATCCAGTCAAGATCAGTCACGTTCGCACCGTCCCCAAGATGTCCAAGTCTGAGTCCAAGTCCGAGTCCAGAATCAGTCCTCGACAGATTCATGTCAGATCCAGTCCAGGTCAGTCCGATCCAGTCCAGGTCAGATCGTCAGGTCAGGTTCGATCAGGTTGTCAGTCCGGATTGATCCAGGTTGAATCCAGGTTCATTAGACGGTCAGGTCAGTCAAGGTCAGTCAGATCAGTCCAGATCTAGTCAGGCCTGTCCAGGTCCAGTCAGGTCTAGTCCCGATCTGATCCAGATCAGTCCAGATCAGTCAGATCGGGTCGGAAGTCAATCCAGATCGGTCAGATCGGTCGATCAGTCAGGTCAGTCCGATCCAGTCCAGGTCAGTCAAGATCCGGTCAAGGTCGGTCAGATCCAAGGTCCAGTCAGGTCAGTCAGTCCAGATCCAGTCAGGTCGGTCAGATCTAGTCCAGATCCAGATCAGGAGTCAGTCGAACAAGATCCGGATCGGTCAGGAGTCTAGTCCAATCCTAATCCAAATCAATCCAAATCAATCCAATCAATCAATCCTAAAATAATCCAAATTCAACCAAATCAATCCAAATCTAATCCAAATCTATCAATCCAATCCAAATCAAATCAAAATCAATCAATCCAATTATCCAAATCAACCAAATCCAATCCACAATCCAAATCCAATCTAAATCAAATCCAACTCAATCCACGATCAATCAATTTCCAACCAAATTCAACCCAATCAATCCAAATCAATCCAAATCCAATCAAATCAATCAAATCCAGTCCAAATCCAATCAAATCTACTCCAAATCCAATCCAAATCCAATCAAATTCCAATCAAATCCAAATCAATTCAAATCGGTCAAATCAATCAAATCCAATCCAAATCAATCCAAATCAATCCAAATCAATCCAAATCCAATCAATAGTCAATCCAATCCAAATCAATAAATCCAATCCAAAATCTCAAATCAATCCAAATCCGAATCCCAATCTAATCAGGTAATCAAATCAATCAATCAATCAATCAATCCTAATATCCTCCGAATCACAATCACAAATCAATCCAAATCAAATCCAAATCAATTAAATCAATCAAATCCAGCAATACGTAACTTCTAGA